>NW_015556133.1:0-64624 GCF_001515605.1 Sinocyclocheilus anshuiensis | reverse complement strand
ATTGGAAATGAATGACCGGTCTGTCGCTTGTCGGAGATAGTGGAAAGCCGGCTTGAAACGCCAGTATGACGAGGATCATTTTCATTTTAAAACAAACGCACCAGTGTAAATGTAGCCTTACATCTAAGGGGGCTGGGACGCTTTAGCACTACAGCCTCACGTGTGCGCCACATCTCTGAGTGTAACAGGTGTAAACTAGTAGGTGTGTTCGACAGGCAATTTTTTGAGGCCGCGCGGACGGTCCGCGTACAACAGCGCATGCGCGAGGTGAAAGTTGAGACAGAGCGCAAGTCAAACTGCGCCTGTGTTGAGCTCGTCCGTCCGCCCTCATCCGCGGTTGAGTATACTTTGAAAGCTGTGCGGACACAGCTGAGCGCGAGATGGAACGGAACGCGGAAAGTGAAGTATATGAAGTATGCCTTTATTGGCTCACTGACGCTGATGAGATTAACCCCTTTGGTATCGAAATTTGGTACTGAACGACGAGACGTTTTTCGATACTCGATGGTATCAAGGCAATTCGGTCGGTGCCTAAAAAGTATCGAACTCGATACCCAGCCCTACTGGCCAGCCTGAAACAGCAGGAGTGGTCTTTGTCTTCTGTGTCAGACATGTAGTGTTCAGATTAAATTATATTTTAGAATATTTTGATGAAATAAAACAAAGCATCAATTAAAGGAGACATATTATGCCCCTTTTTACAATATGTAATTCCAGCTTTTGAGCTGCGCCATTACAGCTCATACCTGCTAAAAACATCTGTTTTGGTTCTGATTATCATGTTTATCGCGCTGAAATCATGCGTTTTAAACTTCTGATATACGGTTTTCTGAGTGCACACATCCGAAGCACACGGACAGAAAGCGGCTGTCACAGCATGTGAGTACTAAACTAAGTTCTCATTCACACACAAGTTTCCGTTAAAAACCCACATGAGTTACAAAAACTCGGTTAGGTCTGTGAAGGTAAACAGCTGGGAAATAAATTGCATGTTTATTTTAGATCTGTGTGGCAGCAGCAATATACAGAAAATAAATCAATAAATCCACTGCTTTCTTGTCTCCTCTGAGGCTGGGACTCTAAATAGTGTTCTGTGCTCGTCTGTGCAGCCAAAGACAGAACAGTTAGGTCTCTCCACACTGACAGCGATGTGAAAAAGTGAAACGAATGTCCGGCGAATTGAGTATTCACATCAACGGCGAAACGAATGTTCGCATCTTCAATTTGACGCCTACACGGTAGGTGGCGCTGACAGAAAATGTATTATTAAAAGCATTTATTATTATTCAAGTTTTTTTTTATTATTGAAGGTTAACAGACTACATCAAAGCTTATACTATATGATATAAAGATATCAAATTCACCGTCAATGCCAATTTTCTCCGTGATTCTTTGCCACAAAACGTATTTTTTGTCCTGGTTGTTGTAGTCGGTGTGACTTTTGCAAAAAGTTCTCTATGTTCAGACACCAACGACAACAACATCTCGACATCCATATTCTTTGTATGTTGGTTGAAAGTCCTCTACTTCTGTGTTTTTACGCTCATGCTCAATACAGTCTCCTGAGCTTTTAGTGCCACCGCGTCGACCTTTTGGGTAACAGCAGTTGCTCTGGCCACCCTTTTTGTGCAATAGCAGCTGCTCCGGGGACGTGATGTAATTCTCAAATCTTATTGGATGGCCCGTGTTTTCGCTTTGCGAAACTGAAAAGATTCGTCGGACTGGTTAGCATTTTCGGTGCGCGAATGTTCGTGGTCTATGTGGAAGCGTTTTGCTCAAACCTTCGCCATGGCATTAGAACTGGTAAGGCCTTTCCTCACTGAGTGCGATGCGAAAAAGCGAGGCAAATCGCCAATGAATGGTGCTTTCACACCGAAGGTGAAACGATTGTTCGCCTTCTGCTAATTCATGCCTGCACGCTAGGTGGCGCCGACCAACAATGCATTTTTCCTCAGATATGTATCTCGTAAATGGATTTAACATCGTCCGCTGCTAAATTTACAGCATTAAATTAAAGGGGTCATATGATGCGATTTCAAGTTTTCTTTTCTCTTTGGAGTGTTACAAGCAAAACACATACAGAAAATATATCGTCATAATCATGTCTATTTGCTTTCATATTTCATGTGTAGAAAAAGAGTTAACGCGCTCTGACTCATAACACTCACGCACGTGGAAGAAAACAGATGGTGCTCTACTGTGATTACATAATTCAGTGGACAATTAATAGAAATGTTATTCTGTATAAAGAACATGTGAGAATAAATCTGTTCTCAAATACCAACGATTACAAGAACTCAGCATCCACTCTCTTCTCTGATCTGGGATACTCTTCTTCGATGTTTGTTTACACTGGTTTTCGAAACAGCGCCACCACTCTCACCCTTTTGTGCAACAGCAGCTGCTCCGGTAACGTGATCATAGCTAAAATCTTATTGGACGGCCCGTGATTTCGCTTTGCGAAACAGAAAAGATTCGTCGGACTGGTTGGAAAAAAAAACATTTGCATTTTTGGTGCGCGAATGTTAGCGGTCTATGTGATACCATCCATATAAATCTATTGTTTTATTCCAGCGTGTCATCGCGTCCAATATTCGTTTCGCTTTTTCGCGCTCAGTGTGGAAAGGCCTGTGCACCGTTGTCGCTTGTGAAATCAAAATGACGGCGCCATGGGTGGAAACTTACAGATTAAGGGGCGGTAATATTATAATGAGATCCCTTTGCAACATCACTAGGGGAGCGAAATCAGACGTGCTCGTTTTTTCAGATGCTTGCAGAAAAAGGCTTACCTAAACAAAGTTACTGGGTTAATCTTTTTCACATTTCCTTGGTTGGTAGATGCACCGGGGACCTGAATATAGCACTTAAAACCTGGAAAAGTCAGATTTTCATGATATGTCACCTTTAAAGTCATAGTTCACCCAGAGATTTTGTCATTTACTCACCCTCATGTCGTTCAAAACCTGTATGACTTTTTTTGTGGAATATAAAAAGATGTTTTGAGCAGTGTTGTTATTGTCAACAAGCTAAAACTGGAATAAAGCTGACATAAAATTAAATATAAATGATAACTGAAAACTTAAAAACTGAAAAAAATAAAAATAAAAATAAAAGCCAATTTAAATTTTTTATAAATTCTACAATAGTATATAAATAATCAATATAATAATATAGAATACAATAATAGTAAAATAACACAGATTTTAAGAATTTATTTATTTTTAATAAATAATATTATTTAATAAATAATATTATTTTTATTTTTTTATATTTATTTTATTTTTATTTTTTTTTGTGGTCCATAATATGGAGGTAAATGGTAACCAAAACGGTTTGATTACCAGATTCTTCAAAATATCTTATTTTATTGACAGAAGAAAGACAGTTTTATAGGTTTGAAATTACATGAAAGTAAATTATGATGAAATTTTCATTTTTTTTGGTAAACTATCTCTTTAAGAAGACCTTCATTGATAGTCTGTGTTAAATGGCTAGTTAGAAGCAATGAGCTGATGACAGATTTTACCATAGGTCATGTGGCTAAGTAGTTTGTGAAAGTGAAGATGGTAGGTTTCTCATGTTAGCATGCTAATTAGCATTAGCATTTGGTTCAACACTGTTGAGCTTGTGAGGAAAATTATATTTGAATACAGTGCATGCAGATGAGCTGTGGTCTAGCAGAGGTTTGAACAAAATAAAACAAACTTTGATTGAATAAGTTGCAAACCAGACCGGATGCCATTACGCCAACAGTCAAATGTTTGGCTGCGCAAGCCCTGACCTGTTATACCATGTCCAACCAGGCCATCTAGACCTTTCTGCACCTTGTTGCCCTAAGCTCCCATGCAAAACATCCACAAAGGGCCACCTGGCATGCTTGACTAGTGAATAATCTATATCGATTTCCAAGTTTTCTCCAGTTTGACCTGGGGGCTATTAATTCCATGAGAGTGGTGGGTAGGCACTGTAGGCAGAGATTTATAGTAGAAGCAGACAGCTGTGGATGATGAATGCGGGTGTCACTACAGGCCCAGCACAGGCAGAGAGGAGGCCGTGGGCACGGTGAAGGACCCTGAGAATGTGCATAGCCGCTCTTCCAGTTCTCAGCACAACAGCACGGGCACTACAACAGAACCTTAGCTTCAAATCCAAGCAAATATCCCTTTGCTTATCTCATGCTCATAGCAGTCAGTGAGAGCAGGCCGCATTTGATTTGACGTACTGTCTTTCACAATTCAGACTTTCAATCCACTGAAGTTCTGTGGAAAGACATGTTTTCATTATTTCATCAGCAGAATTGACACCCAGGTGCACAAAAATACAATATGTTGAAAGTACTTCAAATGACATACAAGCTCATTCTGAAACCTAGTAAGCTGAATGCTGCCTACTTAGTCATTATCTTAACTTCTCAAGTGCAGTGCATTCTGGGATTTTCTACATGAAGTGCAATGCTGCCATATAATTTGGCCAAAACAAATGCTGGTGTCTACTCTGTCTGAGGTTTATTATATCATGGTTTTTTATCAAACTTTTTGGCCCCACTTTATATTAAGTGGCCTTAACTACTATGTACTTACATTTAAATGAATCATTTGGTACAATGCACTTATTGTGTGCATACATGTTTTTACGTTGCACTTATGTTTAAAAATACCTGCATGTAATTACATCTGTAATTAATTTCTGTATTTACATTTATCCATCCCTTACACCTTAACTCACCCTTAAACCTACCCATACCACCAAACCTGTTTCTAACCTTACCCCTATCCCACCTCAATATCAGCAAACGTGTTTTGCAATACAATATGAACACAATAAGTACGGAGGGCTGTCGACTAACCGTTAGTTGACCAGAAGAGGGTTGGTCGACCAAAATTGTATTAGTCGCTTAGTCGCAGAAAATAAATAAATAAATAAAAATCCACATTGGCGAAGTCACGCAGATCGTTAACGGTTGGTCTATGTGGTAGTACAATCGGGCAGGACATACAAACGCTCGCCTATCATTCATCGACCTCAAATATGGCTTATCATCTGAAATATGTAAGTAGCAGCAATGTTACATGGCCGCTCAATAATGTTAACGTGGAAAAATGTGCGCTATTCAAGTGTCTGTGCAGAGTGTGGAAGCTGAACAGTAGCGCTCACTGCAGGACAGATGGAGGAGCCGGTCTGCTCACTTGCTCTTAAAATGCTCTCTCATTTTTGCTCATACAGATAAGAGTAATACATCTTTCAAATCTGTAAAGACTACATTTATTTTTGTGCACTCACAATAACAACAAAACATTGTGCTTTTGTAAAATAATGAAAGCATACAGGATGCACTTTCTGGCCTCTCAGTCTCTGTGAACTTGAGCGCGAAACTCGGTGTATATTTGTCTAACAGACATGAAAAAATATATCTATAGAGAGCGAAATGTCAACTTTCGAATAAACCAATTCAAATGAAAAACAAATATTCCCAGATTATGTAATCCATATGAAACATGCATACAGGCACATCCACTACTGCAAAGATGACGAGTCAGTGTCGCCGACTTCATCTCTTAAACCGAAAACAAAGAAAGCACTAGTTTATCAATGGATTATTAAAATGTTAATGCAGCCTCCTTACTGTTTTTCCCTGACACATTCATAATCATTAATTCTTCTGTCGCTGTGCTGTGGCAAGCTTATGCGTGCACTTGAGCGCTTAGGCTATGTAGGCAATTAAAGGCTCATTATTATGCTTTAAATGGTTTATTAATAAACGTGCGATTAGTCAACTAATGCTTCAAATGAACGACTACTAGTTGACCAGAAAAATCTTTAGTCGAGGGCAGCCATAGTACGTTGTACTTATTATTTTGATGCAAGTACATAGTAGTTGAGGCCGCTTAATATAAAGTGGGACAAACTTTTTTTTTTTAACAAAAGCCTTAGGAAGAATATGTGGCCTCTCTGGTTGTAAATAGCTTAGCTGTACAACAAAGACTTGCATAAGAAACGTCGCCATCCTTTTTTGTTTCACTTTTTCCAGTTTATTTCAGAGTCTGCAAGGCGAGATAACAACCTGATGAAATTTTTAGTCCATCCACACACTCAAACAAATTTCTTTCCGTGTCTGGAACCAGTCAATCCTTACGTTCCCTCACGGCCGAATCCATAAAGCCGAGATAGCTCCACACAGACAGATTCTTGGAGTCTTCTCATGTCTATCTATAGATTATGTCTCAGTTACACTTGCTTGCTTTTCCTGCAAACTACATACCAGTTGTTGTTAGATAAAGCCCTGGCATTATATTCAAACGTCAGATTTCTATGGGTGCTCTATTCAAGTAACCCTTCTTTTCTCCCAGGGGAACAAATATTTGTTCTCCCCTGAAATGCTTATTTTGTTTGAGTGACATATGTTGCTTTTCCGCTATGGTTTGCACCTCACTCCAAAAGTAAATTAATGCAATTAAAGAATATTTCTGCAAAGAGATTTAACAGTTTGGACAACTGAAATATGATTTGCAAGCTCGGTTACAGAATCAAGACTCTGAGAAGGGTGCGAATATTTCACAGCTCTGAGCGGCTCATCAGCTGAATTAACCGGCTGACATTTCATGGGCCGCCTGAGCGCATCAAAATGACAATGCCATAGAACGGACCAAATTGCAGAGTATCAATTTGTGTCAGACACTATGGCTGCCCCTGGTGTTGTGGACAATTTGCAAGATGAAACTTGATTTAGGTGATGAAAAATGCACCAGACAGGATAAATAGAAATGATAATGTTACAAATAACAGCAATCATTGTCTAATCAATGTCTGACAGTTTTCAGTCATGTTGAAGTCCTCAAGGTCATATTTGAAAAAAAAAAAAAAAATTCTGTATTATATTGTTTCTGTGTGTGTGTGTGTGAAAATCTCAATTATAATATAATATAGTTTAAGAAAACGGTCTATACAGTACATGATGTACCATCATGCCAGTATTTCAGACATGGACTTCTATAATATAGTCTCCAGTTTCTAGACAACAGTGCAATAAGTGCTTTAAATTTCTCTGATTCTTTCCTTCATGATGTTAGAGTTTTAACAGAGCCAGTGTACGTCAATCTATCTGACAGCACCTTGATGGTTTATAGAGGAGAAATACTGTTTTCGAAAGAACAATAAGAGACTGAAGCTAGCAGTTTTAGTCTTGTGGAGAAAACTGATGATGTTTGTATGAGATCTGAGGAACCAACGTATGGCTTTGTCTGAGAAATGGATCCCCCTCAGGGAGAATGATATTTATGATCTATCAGATAGGAAACACAGCAGAGGAGAAAAGCCTGGAAATCTCAGTGGCTTTTCTGCAGAAACAGAATACAATCCTTCCATTCCGCTTTGCCCTTCCTGCACCTGAGAGGATGTTTGATTTACACCCCGCAATGTCCAGGATTAACTGTAATATCAGGGCTGGAGCGTTTGTGTCGATTGCTTGCGCTCAAAAACAGTGTGATGTTCTAAAAATGTACACCCAAAAAAGATCTCTTTATTCGGGAGAAATTAGCTAAAGCAGGCAATTTCACACCCCGGCGAATTTCTGCGGTGTTTGCAGGTACAGTACGCTCTACACCCGTTTAATCTGTATTAAATGTAATGTATGGTCAGACCGTGCAAAATTAGTATGGCAGAGAAATAGCAACCATATTAATTTGCAAAAAAATAGCCCAGATGGCCTTTTACCAACAGGGCTCAACATTGTGAGCATTTCACTTGCATTTGTGACTAAAAATAGATGTGTGCAAACTGTAAAATATATTTGGGAACATGTGTATGCAAATAAAAAAAAAGTCTCTGCTGAGTTTTATGAAATGTAAGGTCATAAAAAGTCTTATATTTTACTTCAACTGTAAAATGTGTTTAAGAGCATGTGTGCGAAAAAAAGAAAAGAAAAAAATTCCCCATGGAGTTTTATTAAATGTAAGGTCATAAAAAGTCTTGAATGTCTTAAATGATGTAACAAATGTCTTAATTATTATTTTAAAAGGTCTTAAATTTGGGGATGGAAAAAAGGAATCGCTAAACAGCCTAATGTGATTATTTAGGCTATAATTTCATTATATAAATATGAGCCCTGCACATTTAAAAGTAAAATCGTGATGCTGTTGCATGTTCTACAGGCTCACCATTTCAGAATACAGCGCATTTATACCAATAAATTGCTTATGATCTACTGTTGATGAATTATGGTCGTATTTATTTTGTTTGCATATTAACGTATGTTGTAGATGGTTGTAAGAGTCCCAGAATCCTCCTTCATTTTGTCTCCCTCATCTTTTTGAAAAGCTGTCAATAGTATAGACATTTCAAAATAAGAGTCCCGATGTACTTCGGGCTTGTTTATAATTAGAAGTCCCACATTATGCATAAATGTTATATAATTAACTAGAAATATTTAACTAATTCTAATAAATCATTTTGCTTTTAAATATCTCCTTGTATCCCTTTATTAGAAAAAAATCAGTATTTCAATTTAAGAGCACATGTGCATTGGATAAAAGTAAATGTCAAGCCCTAATAAAACTAAGCACTTGCTCGGAGCATATGGCTGTTGTCTTGGTTTCAACTGACAGGCTCTAGGACCCAGAGCACAATGTCAGATTTGGGAAGCAGGCAGGGGGCAGGACTTGCTTCCTCAGAGCTTTTGTGGCAGAAAGAGCCATTGCAGCTTTGTCAACCCATTACCATAGTTATCAAGAAAGCCAGACCCACAACCAGCCCGAGTCAATTACCACTGAGAGACAGTCATTTGCAGGCAGTGGCCTGGCATATTGGTATCATCACAGGTCATATTTGAATAAAGTCACCTTTCCTGGTCTCTCTATTTGGCATCCAGCATAAAAAATGAATTTGCATATTTATATTCATTATCTTTGAAAGCCAGATAAAGATATCTCATATATCATCATCATTGAGTGATTCTTTGCTTACATCCGCACAGGTTGTTTACAAAAACAATGACATCCGGCTGGAGCTCTCCCGGCTTGCCCGCATCGTGGATCCCAAAATGAAGATCCAGGGAGATGTGGTGTTCAAGTGCGAGAACGTGGCCACCCTGGACCCCATCTCGTTCGAGACACCCGAGGCCTACATCAGCCTACCCAAGTGGAACACCAAACGCATGGGCTCCATCTCCTTCGACTTCCGTACCACCGAACCAAACGGCCTTATTCTCTTCACCCACGGGAAGCCACAGGAAAGAAAGGACGCCCGTAGCCAAAAGAACACAAAAGTGGACTTTTTTGCAGTAGAGCTTCTGGATGGAAGTTTGTACCTGCTGCTGGACATGGGCTCTGGGACTATCAAAGTGAAAGCCACACAGAACAAGGTGAACGACGGGGCCTGGTATCATGTGGACATCCAACGAGATGGAAGATCAGGTCAGTGTGTGGATTCGCAAACGAATACACTCACACAAATTTAAGTGCATTCTTTATTCCATGCTTAGCACATTTAATAAATGCCTTTGATTTTTTTTTCAAAATCCAGTCTGTTTTTTTATTGTATATAATTTTGATGTACTTTAACTATTTTATTTAACTTTTTTAAATCATTATTTTTTAACTAGCTTTTGCACTATTCTGTATTGCAGTAAAGCTATTGTTGGCACATTTGATAGCGTTTCATTTTTCTCATTTGTTCCTTTGTACAAATCTAAAGTTAAACCTCCAATAGATGAGAAATAAAACTAAAAAGGGAAAAAAAAATAAAAATATTATTATTATTATTAATTTTTAAATGGAAATTATATATTTATTTAGCTTTTGTTGCTTATGTTAACAGGTTACAGTATTACAGTGTAGTTTAGGAGAAATGTACTGTAGGTATAATTAGTGTTTTTGTGCTAAGCCTATTTTTTTTGCTCTGTGTACATTGCTGAATATTATATGGCTGCTAATAAAGGAAATATTCAATATAGTAACCTAAAATCACTCCATAATATTTATGGTAGAAAAACCATTTGTTCAACGCAAACCTGCTATTGTGGTTGTGCTGTTGCTTCGTTTGCCTTATGAAATAGACCTAAAGGTACTGTAGGAGACAGGGTTGAAAATGGCTTTGTACATCTAATTTGTGACAGAAATGACTAACATTTATAAATGCAATTCAAGGAAAAAGTATTTAAAATCGATTCCCAAGTGGGAAATGTGCTCTTAAGAAATAAAGACATTGCCCATAAGTTGTATCTCATTTTAAAACCAATTTTTAACTGAGCACATGAATAACTCCCACTTTGTTTCATTATTAAATCGGTTGGATACTGTAATTGCTTGTGTGTTTTCCATAGGCGTTAAGCTCTGCAGCCCAAAGATAACAGCTTTAAACAAAAAGCACAGTGGTTAGTCACCAATAATGGACAGATTTAGTCCAAAGCAGGCTGACATTTTCATTTCATTTCACATCTACTTTGACAGAACTTTCTATTAGGTTTTATGCCCTCTATCTTTCTCTGTATCCTCCTTCACCTCTTTCATTCTTTCATTGCCCTTGAATCTCTGGCACTCTGTTTCTGAATCGATCGACGACTACTCCATATCACTTCATAGCACAGGGCCCTTGGGGGTCTTGTAGGATATCAATAATGCGAAGTTTTAGACAGAGCCATGTGGGTGACTGGACTGGTGTCAGTTCTGAAGAGATTATTCCCATTGATCCCTGGTTCCCCACATGGGATGCATTGTTTACATCTTTGTGTCTGTATGAGGGACGCCGCTTTACAAGAGTCACACACTCCCCATGAGGTCATAAATAGAAAATAATCTTCTCGTAGCCCCCCACTCCCTCCATCACTTACTCTATGGATAGTCTTTCCATCCCTATCTTTGTCTCTTGTGGACAGGATAGACAGAGGACAGACTGTCGTAGTCTGAACCCTGCTGGATTACGCAATGCAGTAATTTACAGTACTTTAGTTTGTCTAGAGTTTATAGTCTCTCCACATAAAAAAAAACTAAACATTTTTATTTATTTATTTAATGTATTTTATTTTTTATTGTATTTGTATTTATATTTTACCAGTTTGTTTAGCTTCTCACCTGTAAAATCCCATCTGCTGCTGTTTGTAAACAGCGGATTAGCTCTCACATAATCAGTTAAAATATAAGCTCATTAATATCTCAGCACGTTGCTGTATGGAAGCTGATGTTCTCCGGGGTTTGGGGAGTGTTGCGTCTGAGTCAAACCCGTGATGATGTCATGCCTTGGAAAAAGGCCAGCCGCTCATAAAGTACAGATCTTCAGATATCATAGGCAGAAAGATTTATATTCGCATGAAAAATGAAGCGGAATGGTTTTGGTAGATGACAGGAGATTGGTTGTGGATTTTTTGCTCGAGTCTGTTGTGGCTGCATGTTTGAAGGGCTCCATATGGGCCGGAACGCAGGGGTTCCAGGTAACCAGGTAATAGAAGGACCTCCAGCGTGTCTGTGAACACTGAGCAAAGCAGATTGCTTATTATGTTGGCATGAGAGCTGGTTTCTCTGTTGGGCTTCATTCATGTGTATAATATTACAAGAAACCATTGTTATCTTTTTTTTTTTACACTTCTTCTTTTTTTACTCTATATAACATATTTAGATAATCACATTTGTAATATAAGTAGATATGAAGTATATATGAGAATAAAGTATATATAAAGAACCTTTTGTGCAATGGTTCCATGGGTGTTAAAGGTTCTTCATGGAACCAACAATAGCAATAAAGAATCTTTATTTTTAAGGTGTAGACTGCTGTTTACAGTTACGCAACTACAGCTCCTCAACTGTTTGTCAAGATAACATTTATAACGTATCAAATCACCAATAAAATTTGACAACAATATTACAAATGTAGCTTCTTAAGCCCTTCTTATTTATTTTTTAAAAACTAGCTTCTGTATACTCTGTACTGTAATAAATCTATTATTGTTGGCACCTTTATGATAAACTGCTTGTGATTTTCGTGATTTAGGGCTTTGCAGAAAAAATGTCTGATATACAAATGTAAAGTTCAATGCAAATAGATGAGGAATTAAAATCAAAATAAAACAAATTTTAGACTTTGGGCTCATGTTCCCTATCGAGAACAAAAATGAGTCTCAAGAGGATACAAAAGAGGATACAAAAGTGCAGACGTAGCAAACATTGACATCAGTTGTTTTTGTATTGTCAGAGGACATGTTATGATATCTTTTTCTGTCCTTGTGCAGTGTTTTTAGACAAATGTAAAAGTCAAATACATCAGTTTAACAATCCATTGCTAGAGATACAGATTGTAAATCAACCTCCTGCACATTCATTTTCCGTGAATGTCAGTCATAATCATCTGCAAGGGCATCAGACTGAGTGTCACCGCGCATTATAGTGAGTTTGTGAGAAGAGCGAGTATGAGAAGTATTCTGATACTTACTAGAAGTTAGGGGTGTGCGATATATATCGTCTGCGATAATATCGTAATTGTTGTTTTAACGTTGTGCGATTTGACATTATCGAGTATTTTGCAAAAACCATTCAAAACATCCCTACAGAGCGCACGCATACATTACGTGAAGTCTAGACTAGTGCGTGTGCGCATTTAGTGTGTTTTCTTTCACTGCATGATTAAAATGCATTTAGAATGATCACAAATTCAAGACATGATGGCAGAAAATTTATTAATTATCGTTATCGATAAAATCCCAGAAAATATTGAGATATCATTTTTTGTCAATATCGCACACCCCTACTAGAAGTGCGTCTAAACATTATCATTCAACTACACTTATGCCACAAGGCAAAATAGTCAGCTTTCTAAGTGTCACACACACACACACACACACACACGCACATCCGCGTGCACCTGGACTGCTCATTTGCATGGCTCATGTCTGCACTAATAACCAAACACTGAAATGACTAGACAACCCTAACACTTAAAAGAGCACATTGTAATTATTAGTGATGCTTGCTAAGCTGCTTCGCTAAACCGTATAGAAAACACAGAAGAAATTCCTGGTAAAATCTGTGCACCCTGATTCAACCAGCTCTTAACTTGGCCAGTAAACAGGCCTTGTGTCGTTGGGTACACCAGCTGAGATGTTATACTGATAGTCAGATGTCTAATAGTTCTACTAAACTACATAGACATGTTCCGGGGTTTTTTTTTGTTTTTTTTAGTGTTATAACTCTAAACCCACACTCTGCCAAGAGTGCACATCCTACTACCTGATATTTGTCCAGATCTATTATCTGCTCTATAGAAGCCTGTAGCTGCTGCTCGGGCCAGACAACTAGCTGCTGTCACACACCACGCTGTCCTCCTGTCAGTACACATACACTTCAGATTTTCTCTAATGCACACTCAGCATTTCAACCCTGACAAACACCTCTTTTTTCCAGATTGAGAAAATGTGACTGTGTGCTTGTAAATTTCAGGCCTGGAAGAGCAACTGCTGATTCATTGACTGTAGAAATTCAAAACGTTTAAAACAGAGGTCATGTAATGAGAAATTATTTTATTTATAAAGTATTGTTCTATTTAAAAGTACTAAAAATACTATTTAAAAATGTTTTCTCATGATATGACCCCTTCATTAAATGTTCTGCATTTCTACAAGCTGATTGGTATTATAAAATTCTACACATAATATTATTTCAGATACTCCTTGTTCTATCATCTAAACATGTTATATCACATCATTTTATATTATATAAAAGCCTGTATATAAATTAACATGAATATGAACATGTATATAAATTAACATGAATATGAATGTGTCTTTTCCTCTCTCACTTGTGTGAGTTTGACTGACATGAATTATCTTCAAAACAAAGAAAATGAAATTTTTGATGTGAAAGAGATGAATAAAGCGCTGTATACTTTATAGAGCACAAATTCTAATTAACACTGTGCAGTATTACAATTTTGCATCTTTTTTTTTTTTGTATTGTATGTAACTCATTGGCTATAACTTTGACCACAGTATATTCACAATATAGCGAAGTCCCATATATTTCTTATTAGTATTTGTAGTTCATTATTTCATAGAAATGTAATTAAAACATTTTAAGCAACTAAATAAATGCCGCCTTTGCACAGAAAGGCACAGTATAATTCCAAGCCAATATCATAGCAATCTGTTGTGTATTAAGAGATTTAGTATTTGAAATCTGTTATATCTGAATGATGGTTTAAAATGTTTTCCTTTAGCTTCCCAACTTGAAAACTGCAATACTGTTATAGCTCACAGTAGAATAAAGTTAATACTGTGTAAACAGGTAAAACCTGTTTTCATGCGGTAATTGAACTCATTTTACCGCATCGTCTGATGTGTCTTGCCAATTTAGTGCTGAGATTTCGTTTTGCATGTTAATTCCTTAAGTCATTAATGTAGAAAATGAGTTTGTTTGGTTAATAAATGCAAAACCTCATTTCCGTGCAAACGGCCCTGATCATTTCAAAAGTACCTCGACAGGTCATGCCTCAGTAATGCTAAATTAAATAACGAGATCGGATGATTGTGGGATAAGCTGATATGTTGATAATTGGCTCAGATATTTTGTTCATATGCACGGTTTGCCATGCGGATTGTTAAAGGGGTCATATGATGCTTTTTTAAAGAAGGAAAACTTGAAATCGCATCATATGACCCCTTTAATATAATTTATATGTGTCTAAACTCTACGTTTTAATGTGTTTTTGTGTTTGCAAACAGGCTGCGTTGTACTGGGAACTTTGTTTTCTTTTACTAAACCCCACTAGCTATAGTGCTCGAGTTAATTGCTATTGATTCAGGCAGTGTGAAGGTCATCTATGCCGGCCTGGGGGCCTCAGAGAGCCAAAGTGGACCCCACAGCCATGGCCCTTAAATCACCTGAGAGTGCACTGAATGCTAGGGCTACGGTCCCTTAACAACACTCAAATATAATCACAACTGAGTTTACTCGCATTCTGGGGATTTTTTTTCTATCTTTGTCAATACTATATTTCTCCCAGGCTTGACCGTAGTGAAACCCATGTGACATGGAGGCCTGGGTGATTAGTGTAAAACTTTATAACACAAACTGCAGGTTCCCTCGGTAGCTTTCCTGTTTTAGCACAAACTGTTTTACATTTTTAGCATATATTGATTTGATACTGTAGTGTCTCTGATTAAGCCACAAAGAGCACATCGAGATGACATCCGTGAGGGTTTATCTTGCAATTACTCTTTCCAGCCTAATCTGGGTAATTATGTCAGTGATTTTACTCTTTCCTCAGGTTGTCTTTTCTTTTGATTGCCTTCATTTCTCTCTCTGTCTCTCCGTTTCATTCTCTTTGGAGAGATGATGAGGGGGAGGAACCTTTGTAAAATGCACAATGATTGGGGTATAGCATTTCATGGCAAAATTCACAAGACAAAACACACAGAATTTAAAAAGATCTAGATCCGTGCAATTTATTCATGCAGCTACAAATGTGTTTATCCACAAACAAAAATACAGACACATACATGTTTTATTTTGATTGCTTGTAGACAGAAAAATGTTTAATGTGGCATTGAGATAGATGTGAATTATGTTAGTATGCTTTTTATTTTTAATTACATTTTTTGTTAACATTTTTTAAAATCTCAGATGTCTTTGACTGTTCCATGATATGTGTTGTTTCAGGGTCTGGTATTCTTGAGTTCATTTTTAATATATTAAATTCAATCAACACAAACTCAGCAAGTATTGATAGTGTGCGGGATTGCATCTTTTTATAATATATCAAGTTAAAAATAGTTGTAAAATAAAAGTTTAATTTGTGGTTTGTTGATTTTTATTATTTTTTTTTTGTGTGTGTGTGTGAACTGATTCTTTTAATTAATCTCACAAAAACACTTTTATATTATTTAAATATAAAATATAAAAAATATATAAAAATTCAATTCAATTATATAAAGTGTTTAAAATTAATGATCATTTATTAAATTATTTATTTGTTATTTAAATATTATTTGATATAAAAAAATAAACAGATAAAATGACAAATGTATTATTTATTTATTCATTATTAATTATTTTTTATTTATATTGTGGTCTTTGTAGTGTACTCGTGCCCGTCACTAATGCACAGATATGAGTCCACACTCACATATACGTACATATCCACATGTTCAGACATCTTGGAATGAGGATCGAGGGTATGGGTCGACACTAAAGTCAGGTCTTAGGGGTAAACATGTCAGTTTAAGATTTCACAATAGTCGATCAAAATGTGCCGCCCCCGTGGTCCCGAGGCCTTATCTTCCCTCATCCCTTGCTCTCCATCCCCAGCAATCTGCCTGATTTCACAGCTTCAGGAAATCAGCTCATATTCTGCAGATTTTCCCTCCCTATCATTCACCTCTCTTTGAAAAGTCTCTAATCATGCTGAATAGCCAATCAGTGAAGCACTAACAACAGCATTCATTTGACCATGGTACACAAGCTCATCCAGACGGAAGTGAAAAGGAACTTTGCGTCGTTGTGTAGCTCTTTATTTAGAACCGGGTAAAAATGATTTGTTCCTTTACAAGATGCATCAGTGTGTTGACATATCAGAACCCCATCAATAGAAAGTGTTCAACATGAGGGTACAAAACATGCCATTCCATCACGAAAGGGGAGAGGTGGTCTCCGCCGCTGCCTGAGGAAATAGGAGATAGCATTGCTTTGCTTGACAGTTGTGGATATTGGATATTTCGAGAGTTTCCACATTCTCTCTCGCTCTCTATTTTCCCTTTCTCACTCTATTCTTGCATTCTGTCTTTGTTAGAATATATTCCTGTTTTATAGTATATGGACCATATTCAAAGCTTTTTTATTGTTACTGTTTAAGTCTGCTTATAATGTCAGTGAAAGGCTGTTTTAAAAGGTAGGCAGCATAATTATGATTCTTCTAAGGCAGCATAGCTTGCATCCTTCACAGAAAAGACAATCCCATAATGCATTGCAACAGCTGACCCACGATGACTGATGGAGCCACATGAATCTCTTTAATCATAGAGTGTTAAACTATTGATAAAGCTCTTTAGGTTCTGAAGTGTTTTTTGTAATGGGTAGGGATGCACGATATATCGGCCACCATATCGGTTTCGGCCGATAAATGCACATTTTTTCTGTTATCGGTATCGGCCCGATAAGAAAATTTGGCCGATATCTTAAAGCCGATAAATAATGCATTATTTCCTTCAGAGACACTTGACATGAGATGACTTGTTTGCATTATTTATGCATTATTTTATTTATTTGTAAGACTTTTTATGATGAAATTTGGTAATAGGAGAG
The DNA here is from genome assembly GCF_001515605.1 of Sinocyclocheilus anshuiensis. Lineage (NCBI taxonomy): Eukaryota > Metazoa > Chordata > Actinopteri > Cypriniformes > Cyprinidae > Sinocyclocheilus > Sinocyclocheilus anshuiensis. Next base: position 47,348 of record NW_015556133.1, on the reverse strand, counting down.
TAACATTATTTTAACAACGTACACTGTTCAAACTAGGCTGCTTATGTTGAAGTGTTTGGGATGTGGCTTTTAATGATGAGACCTTTTTTATAATCAGGCTCTCAAAAAGTATATAAAAATTTGGATATAGATTTATCGGCCAACATATCGGTTATCGGCTTTCAAATAAAAAAAAATGATCGGTTATCGGTATCGGCCAAAATGTTCATATCGGTGCATCCCTATGGGCAACATTTTATAATCAGACCTGTATATTTAATATGATGATTTAAATTAAGGGTTCTGAAGCCATTTCAGGTTTTAAAAGCATTTTGATTAATTATTCAGTAGATTTCAATGAACTCCTCTGGTACTGATCAGTATTAAGACTAATTTCTGAGAGTCCATGACTAATCAAAATGGTGAGCTGGAATGAATGAATTAGAATCACTAAATATCTTAAAATAAAGTCTGTCATGAGCCTACTCTGGCCATTTTCACTTTAATAAAGACCATCAGATAGGTAGGCTATGAAATATTGTACCTTTTATCATTTTAGGCAAAAAAAATTAAAATTTTTCTGCTAATGCATTAGCACTGAAGATACTTGTACTTTACAAGCTGTACAAACAGACATTGGGTTTATAAACACTCATCAGAGTAGAAACTCAAAAAAACTAAATTGAATTTATTTATTCACTTTATCTCAATCAGCCATCTTGTGTAATAGTAGTGTGGCGGAGTAGCATGAATTTCTGTAGCTGAGCTAATCGCAGTGTTCTTAGTAAGATAATACTTTTGTTTTTGACTCGTTGAGTCTGTGATTTAGGACAATACATGAGCACAGAAGAATGTGAAAGCAACTTATTATTTTTCTGTTGTGGCAGGAACATTACTTTCTTTCACTATTCAGAGAAAATAGAAGCATGTTTCTTTCCAAAGTCCTTTTTTGTTTTTTGTTTGTCTCTGAGCACTTATCTGTCATGCAGACTTGAATAATTATTGAAATGAGCAGACTGTGGAACAGAATATCTGCATTTTTTATTTACTACAGGAAGTGAACAGCCAAAGGGAACAGCCATATATACAGTGGGTACGGAAAGTGTTCAGACCCCCTTCAATTTTTTATATATATATATATATATATATATATATATGTGTGTGTGTATAATATTTTGTTTATTCAGACGGGGGGGGGTCATGGAATAAAAAAGGTATTTTTAGATAACTTTTTTTATCTCACGTTTATATCTCACATTTTCCAGTTATAAACTAGTAATTTTGTGATTTATTTATTATTTATTTTTTTTTTGGTGAGTGTTTTTTCCACTTTTAGTTTCACAAATTTTCTTCACAAACTTAACAGAAACAAACTGTGGTTGGTCTCTTTACATGTTGGTCAGAAATCCGTTCTTGTAGTTCTTTTTCAGAAAATGCTGCATCGTGGAGCACACTTTATGCTGATAATGTCACATAGACAGACTTTTGATTATGCATAAGTTCTCAGTTCACTGAATAGTACTGAGCATTTAAATAGTGTTTTATCACACTGAAAATTCAAGCTGACACCAAGTAAATTAGTCATTATTGAGCATCCACATCCCATAGTATCTCATTTTTCATCAATGTGGCTTTTTTCTCTCCCTCCTCTCCATGCATGGAGGCACACAGGAGCCGAGGTCTCTGTCTGCCCCTCCGTCACAGCTGGTTAGAGGAGCAAGAAGTGACGGCCCACGATTATCCACCTAACATGCTCTTAGTAGTCACTCACAGACCTGCTGAATTTTTCAGATTGGAGGTGTTGGCAGCCTCAAAAACCTTTATGAATTATTGTCGATGACTTTCATCAGGTGAAACCAGACTGTTATGTCATTGTTTCTGTAGTCATCTATGCCAGTCACCACCCTTCCTGCTTTCTTCCCTTAGAAAAATATAAATGAGCATGAAAGGACAAGGAAGGAGAGCACAGTAGGGAAGCATAGAGAGAGAGTGAGCAAGAGAAAGACAAGAAATATGGGAACTAGCATAGCGGTTAGCATATGTGCCTGTAATGTACAGCTATGATGCCCATGCAAGTCATTCTAGGATAAATAAAACCTATGACATCCAACCCCCCTGCTCCCTCTTTTCTGTGTATGTATGTATATATTAAATTGTTTGCATTCATATTGATATCTCTCAGTTTTTGATTGCAAACTTTGAGTTTGTGACATTGAAATCTCTTCCAAAATTCTAGAGACAGGTGAGATTTCAGGGGTTTTCCAAGGAGAAAAGTATGCAGTGCATTGTATTTAAAGTCTCCATTAGCTCTCCATTTAATTGGGAGGAATAATAAATATTAAAGGGATTTGTGATTTTTATTTAGGCCTCTCCATGCTATTCTCTACTATCTACAATAAAATAAGAAACCCAAGAAGAGAGAGATTCATGGAGGGCTTGTGGGTTTGATGTAAGCAGTGTGGCTCTGCGGTTGAAAACAGTTTATTTTCAGTGGCAGGAGAGTTATTGAACTGTTTCCAATCCAGCTCTGAAGCTAAATGAGTGCAGACGAGAGCGGTCCGCAAGCTGCTTCCACAATCGCGGCTGAAACAGAACAGAGTAAATCCTTTTGTGTCTGCGTTGGGAGGAGCAGAGAGGCAGCACGTGGAGGAGGATGTGCCTACTGTATTTGGTCCACCTCTTCTCTTTTTTAAGGGTGGCTCTAAATTATTCAAATTGTTGCTGCAGTATAGCTACGATCTTCTATTTATGGCAACTGCGGGTGTCAGAAACCCCCCTTCAGGGTTTCACTATAAACCAACCCTTTGCCCACACCAGCCATCTTTTAGAACAGACCAGAGCATGAGAACTGATTTAGACTTTTAAGTGGTTTTGGAGGATGCATAATAAACTTGCACATTGTTTATTCACAGGCGGCATGGTTTCTTTAAAATTGTTCATTGTGTACCATGTCCATGCAGAAGTACTTTTAATTATCTGTATTTACCGTTGGTTGACATTAATGTTGTGCAACCGTTTAAAAAAACACTGCAATATATTGATTTTACATGCGTTGTCGTCATAAGGCATCTGCTTCCATCTAGTGGCACAGGAAGAAACTATTAAAGTCTCTGTGATTGTCAACCACTGGAGATAGAGGACATTTTAAGGACAGTGCTGTTTTCTGGATATTTTTCCTGTTTGATGCTGTGCATAATCATGTGCTTCATTTCTAATATGAATTAGATTTAAATGTTAAGCATTATACAGTATTTCCTAATTTAAGTAAGATAATAGATTCATTTTGTTATTCAGACTTCAAAATATATTTCCAAACCCCTCTATATGACATTTGAGGCAAATCATCTTATGTAAAATAACACTGCTTCAAATAAATGGCCTGTAAGTCGTTATAGTCACATTTAGGCCTGATGCGCTTTTAGATTTATGACGGGTTTATGATTGTTGAGCAGTTGTGCTGTGAAAAACCTTCATTTTCTCCCTTATAATAATGCTCATTGAAAGTGACTCTGTTTCATGTATACTGTGTGATTATGGCAGTGACCCATAATCACATGTCTCTCTCGCTCTTGTTAGAGACTGCAATTAGTATTATCCAGGTATTTGCTTCTCTACAAAATAGAACGCACACCTGTGGCGCATTATTTAACATGCGTATGTGGCCGTTTGTGTGGGTGTGACCACCTGCAAGTCTGTTTAAGTACAAACATGCGCTGAACAATTTCCTGAATAATTTGGCTTTAGTAAAAGGTTTTAGTTCAGTTTTCACGTCATTATTTCGTCCACAGAAGCAGAGAATATTAGGGTGAGGTGTGTCACTTCACTGGACAGCTATGTTTCCCATAGAAAAAAAAGTTTCTGTATTGGTCAATGATTCCTAAACTTTTATTTTTTTGTCTTAGGTACTACCAAACCAGATTTTTTTTAACACTATTATTCTGATTGTTAGTTAACATTCATTAAAGGAATAGTTGAATGAAAAATGAAAATTTGCTGAAAATGTACTCACACTCAAGAAAAAGAATGTAATGTGAGAAATTTACATTACATCACTTACTTACCATTGGATCCTCTGCAGTGAATGGGTGCCATCAGAATGAGACTCCAAACAGCTGATAAAAACATCACTATAATCCACAAGTAATGCACATGACTCCAGTCCATGAATTATTACTCTCATATTGTTGCTTCTGGCTAAAATACAAGTCCATAATCCATATTATAAAACGGTTAGTTCCATTCCTTGATTCTGATTGGTCAACAGCTGTTTTATTCGCGATACAGCACGGCTATGACCGCTTCACCCAACGGTTCTGTGTATCACTCAGCAACACCCTTAGCAACAAAAACAATCAATAATATAGCATCAAAACTGTTTCATGTATTATGTATTTCGGCAGAATTAACTGTTTGTTATTTATTTAATGAAGTATGAGTGACCCCTGCTGGCGTTATATTGCATCTTTCATCTTTAATTTTGAGACCCCGCCCTTCCCCGTCTAATAAACGCTTCTCATGTGGAGATATGTTGATGTGTGTGCGTCTAAAGCCTACAGTTTCCAAAGTGAGGAGGGAATATTACAGTATTTATTAGTTTTCTGTTTCAGGTATGATTCTGTAGCTATGTCCATATGTCCATCAGTTAACACTGTAATGACGCTTGCAAACTCGCGCTGTGCCGCGAATCAGACATTTTCTCATGCTGAGAGATAAGCAGATGTATGTGTGTGAGAAATTATCATATATGGTGTTAAAAAAATAAATGTCACAGCGGATAAGAAGAGTTCCTATTCTATGTTTTTATTTAAGCTCCATTAGTTGAGGCATGTTTGGAACATTCTCTTGCCGTTTACTGTTGCTGTCAGGAACTATTTTTTAGCAGAAGGACCGCATCCGCTAACGAACTTGCTTCAAAAAAGTAACATTTCAATACATACATTTTTGGTTTTAATATTTTTTATTGTGTGGTAACCTTTTTAAAAGCAATAAGGTACTCGAGGCCGTGCTGTATCGTGAATAAAGCACGGCTGAAGGGCGTTGTTAGGCACGACGCGAAGCAGATTTATGATTTATTCACGATACAGCACGGCCTCTCGTACCTTATTGCTTACATAATGCTTCCTCCAGTGAAAAGTATATCCCCTGTTGTCCTCTATAACTGTTTTTGCTCATGAACAGTGCTTGATCTGAGCATATTTCTTTCCTGATTCAGATGAGATAACTTTTTCACTAAAGAATGCTATATTGCAGATAAAGGACTTGTATTTTAGCCAGAAGCAATGGTTTGCAGTTAAAAGTGTCTTTATGATGGATTTGTTTCTTACAAACATGTAGCTTACAAACTTTACTTGTGGATTATTGATATTTTATCATCTATTTGAACTCTCGTTCTGACGGCACCCATTCACTGCAGAGGATCCATTGGTAAGCAAGTAATGTAATGCTAAATGTCTTCAGATCCAATGAAGAAACAAACTCATCTACATCTTGGATGGCATGAGGAATTCTTATTTTTGCAACTATTTCTTTAGTACACCTGAATTGGCTATTATTATCATAATTATCTGTCATACTCATACAATGGTTGATGAAATGTCATCAGGAATTACCTAAAATTTAAACTGGGCAGTTGGACGCTTCACTGCAACAGCAGACTATTAAAAATCTCTCTCTTGCCATCTTAATTTCCAGCATGTGGCACCACAGGAGCTGATGAAGGTTAAGAGTCTAACTGGACAGCTAAAGACAGCGGCAACAGCTGCTCTTTTTTGAGGCACTGCTTACCAAATGGTCTCTGCACGTCTCTGTCTCACAGGAGAGATTGAAGGTTGAATTGCTGTCTGCATTAATGTCCTTGTCATCTTCAGTTTAGAGTTTGTCGTCTGCCGGTGAGCAGCAGGAAGACTGACAATTTAATGAACATTGATTGCCTTTTATGCCTGATGTTTCTCTCATTATGTCATTGAGACAGAGCTCAGTACAGGTCAGTCTGATCCCTCTGTGCCGCACAGATGATGATGATAGATCATATCACAGATACACCTTAATTAAGCAGCCTGCGCTCACTCAATATTAGAAGCTAAATCTATACATTTGTATTCCAGAGCGCTAGCCCATCCGGGTTAATCGAAATGTTATGACACAAATGTGTTACCGGTCTCTCAAGCAAGGCCTGTAACTTGATGAAAATAAATAAATAAACACATGCATTCACACAGGGTCCATTATTTATTAATGAAAAAATGTACCAGTCACAAATATTTCTGTGAAAAAAAAAAAAAGATTTTTCAAAGTTGAAAGAAAATAATAGAAATAAAAAATTGATTTCAAAATAGAAATAGAACAGGTGCAAGAAAATACTATTTATTTCTACTTCAAAATTTCTTTTGATGCATATTACTATACATTTCTTTGTAATTATTTGTAAAATGTACTAGCAATTTCTGTACTAGCAACGTTCTCATAATAGTAGATTTTTACAAAGCTCATCGTTCTGAAAAGCAAGGTGTGCTGTGATTGGTGAAAAGCGAGGTGCGTTGTGATTGGCCGAATACCTCAAGCATGTAACATACCTGACGGAAGTGTTACGCCCCTTACCGTACTGTGATGCCGTGTTCCTGCCGGACCGACAAGACAAAAACATTAAAACACATTATAAACGAGGCATTTGTTGCATCCAGTGGGGACTTAATTATGGATTATAATGACTTATACTGTCTTTTTACGCGTTGCGTTGCATCGTCTAGGCATGACGAAGTGGATATCATCCTCTTTTGGAAGGCCAAACAAAGTAGTTTCGCTTTCACAATGAAACACACATCGTCTTCACGACATGGCGACCGCGGCAACAACAATACTATAGCGAGAATAAATGTTACGCCTTCTTTCTTTGCGTGAACATTTGGGCGGCGTTATGCAAATCTTCCCACATCGTGACGTAGACATGTGGGGGCGTGTTAGAACGAGCCGTTTTAGGTAGGTGTGGTTGACTCTTAACTTTTATAAAGAATATCTCTTTGGATTTGAGACTTTAGTCTTTGCAACTTTACAGATCTTCTTTATGCACCAAGAGCTTGTAACACTCCAAAGAGAAAGGAAAAATTTAAATCGCATCATATGACCCCTTTAATATCTCGTAATAACGAGAAACTTTCTCGAAATGAGAAACTTTCTCATAATAATGACTTAACATCTCGTAATAATGAGAAACTTTCTCGAAATAATGAGAAACTTTCTCAAAATAATGACTTTTCTCAAAATAATGAGAAACGTTCTCATAATAATGACTTAACATCTCGTAATAACGAGAAACTTTCTTGAAATAATGACTTATTTTCTCAAAATAATGACTTATTTCTTTTAAATAATGACTTATTTTTTTAAAATAATGACTTATTTTCTCAAAATAATGACTTAATCCACGCATGCGCAACGCAACGTGACGGCACGCTAGCGACATCTGTTGGTCAAAGCCATGCAGGAACACCGCAATCATTTGTTCTGTAATTTAAAGTGTACAATCTGTCATTAAATAACGATTTCAGATAAATTCTCTGTATGTAGTCTTCATTAATGTTTATTTTAACCGATTAATCGACCTTGGGCTGTAAAGACACTTGCATTGGGACTATCAACACACTGGGACTCATTCAGACTGTTTTAGGGTATGGTGTTCTGAACTATATGCTTTTAACAGCCTGAGGTTTCATAGTCTCATGTGAATATTGTAAATACACCACTGGTTTTCACTTCACAACTGTCGTCTGTCTCATCTTTTTAAACACTCAAAATCTCACATAGTATAATCTGACCCCATTTTAAACTATGTAAACTATGTAGGGCCGGACGTTACACCTTGACTAGGAGTACTATGAAAAGGTTACTACGCGAGTATCCTATTACAAGTTCAGAGTAGGGATGTTCATTTTAACCGTTTAACCGGTTAACCGACCGTAAGAATTTTGACTGATTAATACAATCAGTTAAACGGTTTAAAAGTCATTTCACTATTTCTTTTTTCAGTAATTTATAAAAATATTTTAAAAGGTTTGCTGTATGGTTAAAATACGCTACGCGTATAAAAAATATGTTTTTAGGGGGAAAAAATACATAAGTCGCGTATAAGTCGCATTTTATTATTTCATTCAGAAATAGGCCTAATGCCGACGCGAAATGTTTACAAACATTATAATAATTTAATAAACACTGTAAACATAGCTAGGCTATTTTAGTTCCCCTCGCTCCACAACAAATCCTTTCAATTCACAGTATTTAGAAAAGAACAAGAATTAAAAATATAAGAAGCCATAGCAATATAAACGACAAGCCAAAACTAATTCATTTAGGCTAAAACGAAACTGAAACCAACGTTGGGTCTCTCATTCCACACAAAATCAAATGTTTCCGTATTCGCGATGTATTTGAATGGCAAATTATTATTTATTATGTACTTCACTCGCGTTCCAATATCATTTTTGTTTTGCATAACATCACGGCGGTACTGTGATAACACTTAACGGCTTAACAGATTTTACTACATATTTTTTTTACTACATAGTTTTTTTTTCCATATGTTTGACTGACTGTATTTTATTATGATAATGAACAGGCTGCATTGTCAAGGTAGCAATGCTTAACTGTGCGCGTGCATGTGGCGCCGGTGCAATCACTTGAATTATTTCCTTCTAACAGTGGAAGAAACTACTCCTTTTAGTCCTAAAGATAATCGGAATTGTAAGAGGTTTGCCTTTATTTGTGTACATTGGCAATAAAAACAAATCTTTGTGCTTTTGTAAAATAAACCTAAAGAAAAATAGGATGCTGCTTTCTGCGGTCTGTTTCCTTTCGTGCAGCACAAAAATGAACCGAAACTCTGCATACTAGGCTACTTGTTGCAGTTTTTCTTAAATTTTCTTAATTTATTGTTGAAGTAAAAATATGTTTCTCATATAGGCCTATTTATTCGTTATATATATATACAGCCTAGCTTTATTATGTTTTTCTCTGCTCGCAGAAGCGCTGCAGGTGCGTGATGTGATATGACCATGAGAATCCTCATATGTTCTGTTGTTTGCTGCTTTTTGCGCATGTAAAATTAATCTCCGGGAAACAAATGTTAGTATTTTTAACGGGTCACAGTCACTTATCCTTTCTAATTTAATTCAATTCTAATTTAAAATAATCTTGACGGTTAACGGTTAACAATCGGATAATGAGCGTCGGTTGTCGGTTAGGAAAAATAACCGAAATGAACATCCCTAATAGGCCCACAATGTTTATACAGTAGCCCAATCACATCCTGCTTGCACAAAGTGTAGTTGTTCGTTACCATGGCAACCGCTTGGTCTTCAGCAAAGTCCATTTAAGGCATGTCACGCGGCGGCAGTGTTGGGCAGTAACGAATTACTTAGTAACGCATTACTGTAATTTGATTACTTTTTTAATAACGGAGTAATTTAATGCGTTATAATTTTCAAAAAAGTAATTAGAGTATAGTTACAAGCCGAGGTCTCTATACGTTACTGCCGCGCTACATTGCTGATAGAATGTAGTGTTTTATAATCTAGAGATTGTAAAAAGGATGTAGCACACTCACTGTCGAGTCAAGTGCCAGTGGATTAGAGACATGCTCCCGCGAGACCCGACACAACAGCAGTGCGGGAGAAGATGGGCGAGTGCTGGTGAGGGCAGGTAGACACTCGTGTGTGTGCGGGATGTGGGAGAATAAAATGATTCACGGGACTCCCGCAAAATAGAAATATCTAAACATAAAATATCTAAAACAAATAAATTGTTATTCATCTATTGCACAAAAGCAACATGAACTAATATAAAATATATTCGATTAACAGATGCAAGCGTTTGCAGAGTTTCTATTTAGGCTATAACGTGTTTGCAGCGTTGAGCAATGCAGTGCTGAAATTTGCGTGCTCACGAATCCTCTCATTATAACACACGAATTGTAGACATTATGAAAGATTCATTATGCTTATATTTATTGTGTTATAACAGAGATTTGTGAGATTGCGATGAACTGAGATGTCTTTTAGAGATTATAAATGCAGTGCTCTTTGCTGGCATTCTGCCATTCCAAACCATGCATGCAGCAGCCACTTGCTTTAGTTAAAAATAACAGTGTTCTGTGAATGTTGATGCTTTAATAACAAATATTTATCGGGAGCGTGTATGCTGGGATTTCATAAATTTCATGGAGAAAAAAGTAACGTACCTAGTAATGTAACTAATTACTAATTACTTTTGAAATAAAGTAATCAGAACAGTAACGTGATTACTTTTAAAAGGAGTAATCAGTAATCAGTAATTTGATTACATTTTCAGAGTAACTTGCCCAACACTGCTCGGCGGCCATCTTTGAAAGGCCTCTTGGGCATGCAAGTGCAACTCCTATCCCTTTGAATGGGGAAACATCAAATTCTCCAAAGCTGGTCGCCAAACTGACGATTAAATTTCATATTTGAAATCACCAATGAAATCTGACAACAACTGTATCATAAATGTTGTTTATTTTGCTCAAATAGCGTTAAAAAAGCGTATTTCTCAGGCTAGATCCGCCAGTGCGCATGCGCAGTCCTAGGTGAATGTGTCAGAACGCTTACTGTTTCTATAGCAACTGGGACTTCTAACGGCAGCTGCAGTGATGCGCTGACTTTACCGATTAGGGATTGGCTCTTTTACTCAGAAGGCAGGGCTTCGTTCGATAGAGCGGCCATACTGAACGTTGCATTTTTCCCCATTCAAAACTGTACACGTCTTATATTCTATAGTCTTTGGTCTTCAGTGTCCCACACCGCTTCTTGCAGGACATGTGAACGTGAAAAATGCTTAATCTGGCTTAAAGTTCAATGACAAATTCAGGATACAATATAATTGATCATGCATACGGGCAAGCATAAGAGCCCAGAATTTGAACGCAACACCCAAAGTTGCACGTTAAGCGGTTGCATAAGCGTTGCTGTTTTGTGTTGCATTCATATTTTGGGTCCACCTGAATTCCTGTATACAGTATGCATGATCATTAAGTTGTGTACTGAATTTGGTTCAATCTTGTCTTTGTACTTCAAGCCACGTTAAGCATTTTTCACGTTAAGCGTTTGTCGTGCAAGAAGCGGGATGCTGATCAAAGACCAAGCGGTTGCCGTGGTACTGAACAACTACGCTTTGTGCAAGCGGGATGAGATTTTGGCTACTGTATAAACATTGTGGGCCTTTGCATGTGATGCATGAAAGTGACTAATAAAACGAACAAATCATCGAAATGAACATCTATTCATTGCTTAATCTGGCTTAAAGTTCAATGACAAATTCAGGATACAATATAATTGATCATGCATACGGGCAAGCATAAGAGCCCAGAATTTGAACGCAACACCCAAAGTTGCACGTTAAGCGGTTGCATAAGCGTTGCTGTTTTGTGTTGCATTCATATTTTGGGTCCACCTGAATTCCTGTATACAGTATGCATGATCATTAAGTTGTGTACTGAATTTGGTTCAATCTTGTCTTTGTACTTCAAGCCACGTTAAGCATTTTTCACGTTAAGCGTTTGTCGTGCAAGAAGCGGGATGCTGATCAAAGACCAAGCGGTTGCCGTGGTACTGAACAACTACGCTTTGTGCAAGCGGGATGAGATTTTGGCTACTGTATAAACATTGTGGGCCTTTGCATGTGATGCATGAAAGTGACTAATAAAACGAACAAATCATCGAAATGAACATCTATTCATTAAGTTTATATGTGTAATGGCTTTCATTTCTTCATAAAATGTGTGTTTTTTTTGTTGGAATTCCTCTATATCTGTTTGAAACCATGAACTTTCTGGCAGCGTAACTTGGTAAGTGCTGCAAATTAACAAGACTACATGCAGATAATTTATCTGAAATTATTATTTAATGACAGATTATACACTTTAGATTACAGAACAAAGCAATGTTGGCGGTGTTCCTGCATGGTTCCTGCTTTGCGTTGCGCATGCGTGGATTGTCATTATTTCGAGCAAGTTTCTCATTATTTTGAGAAAATAAGTAATTATTTCGAGAAAGTTTCTCATTGTTTTCGAGAAAATAAGTCATTGTTTTCGAGAAAATAAGTCATTATTTCGAGAAAGTTTCTAAATATTTCGAGAAAATAAGTCATTATTTAGAGAAAGTTTCTCAATATTTCGAGAATGTTTCCCATTATTTCAAGAAAATAAGTCATTATTTCGCGAATAATGTATCTTATTATATTGAGAAACTAAGGCATAATTATGAGAAACTTTCTCATTATTATGACTTAAAGAAATCACTTTTTATTTTCTCAACCGCGGAAACGGGCTTCCATAGTAAATAGTCCTGCAGTGTAACAAGTGATTTGTTTTTGGCTCTCAAAAAAATATGAAGTAAAAACAGCATCTATAATAATCATAAAATAATTACAAAAATGTTTTCGGCTGGAGTATAGCATGTCATACTGCAGGACACTGCTTGAAATCTGACTTGCATACCCCCTTCAGATGCAGCACAGAGACAAAAAAAACAAACAAAAAAAAACAATTCTGATTAAACATTCCATCTATTCACTCATCAATTAGTCAGATGGAATGTCAGTTAAAGCCCTTTATTTATTGAATTAGCCTCTTCCATGAGTAATGCTTTTTGCAGCTCATTTGACTTTCATGAACCGTGTTTCATTCGGGCATGTGATTGAATAAGTTCTGTGTTCATTATTTACACAGGAAAACAAAAGCAGGGCTTAATTAATATACCGAAATGTCAGATGTGCACCGCATTTTTATACAGCCACATGATCTGCATTAATTATCCTAGCCTACAAATCTAAAAGAGAGAAAGACGGCCACGTTTTACAGGTAAATACAGTGAATGAGTGCCCTCACGTGTCCTGAGATGGATTTATGAGATGCTTTGAGAGGAAACAGCAGTGTATCAAATTTCATAAGCGAGTCTCTCAAGATGGCTGCCGGATGCTGTTGTGTAACATCGGCCCCTTATTGAGAAACACTGCCACCCTGTGAAGATCTCTGGTGCCTTATTCCCGTCACATCCTCCACGGCATATTTCTGTCCACTCGCATCAGCCCGCTGCTCAATAACATTGATACAAAATCATTTTGATTTGCTTTCACTCAGAGTTAATCGTCAGATACTGTCTAGAGGTTAGTCCCACTTATCTGTTTCTCTTCTCGCTGTCTTCACTGATGGCAGCACGACCTCGATTTCTCTCTCCCACTCTCTAGTTTGCCGGGTGTAAAATTAAAATTGGCGGGGGCCCCAGGGAGGATTGAAAAGCAACTAATCACACATAATAACATATTGATCACTGTGTAATTGTAGAGTTTGTCAGCGGTTTCTATGCATCGATATTTAGGATGCATGTGTTCAGGATGGAGTTTTCACAGCTCAGGATTAAATGAGCATCTGTTGTTGATATTCTCTTGAAATGTGTGATCATTGTATTTGCATTTTATAATTGATTAAAGTCTGCCATATGTATTTTTAATAAAGTTATCTGAGACAGAATTATTGTGACCAGATACTGTAATCGAGCCACTCAAAATTGATCCATTATTAGATGAAGGTCATAGGTTTGGTTTTAACATTGTGAGGAACATTTCAAATTCAATCAATACAATTCAATCAATCAAACAATACCTAAGATGCACCATGATTTTGGCTGCAAAGTGAAATGACAGATTATCTGTTGTTTAGAGTAGTTATAAGTATATATTTGTTCAATAAAACTTTTGTACACTTAAAAAAACATTCCAAACAATACTCTAGAGTTTGATGGGTAATTCTATAAAACAGATGCTTTTGTGCCCCTCTTTAAGAGTGTTTGTGTTTTGTCACACAACCTTTTTTAAGAAAATTGACAGTTCAAGAAAATAAGTAATTATTTCGAGAAAGTTTCTCATTATTTCAAGAAAATAAGTCATTATTTCGAGAAAGTTTCTCATTATTTCGAGAAAATTATTATGAGAAAACAAGTAATTATTTCGAGAAAGTTTCTCATTATTATGAGAAAACAATTATTTCGAGAACGTTTCTCATTATTATGAGAAAGGAAGTCATTATTTCGAGAAAGTTTCTTATTATTTCGAGAAAGTTTCTCATTATTATGAGAAAATAAGTCATTATTTCGGGAAAGTTTCAATATTTCGAGAAAGTTTCTCATTATTTCGAGAAAGTTTCTCATTATTATGAGAAAACAATTATTTCGAGAAAGTTTCTCATTTCGAGAAAATAAGCCATTATTTCGAGAAAGTTTGTCATTATTTCAAGAAAATAAGCCATTATTTCGAGAAAGTTTCCCATTATTATGAGAAAAGAAGTCATTATTTCGAGAAAGTTTCTCATTATTATGAGAAAATAAGCCATTATTTCGAGAAAGTTTCTCATTATTATGAGAAAAGAAGTCATTATTTCGAGAAATTTTCTCATTATTTCGAGAAAGTTTCTCACTATTTCGAGAAAGTTTCTCATTATGAGAAAAGAAGTCATTATTTCGAGAAAGTTTCTCATTATTTCGAAAGTTTCTCAATATTTTGAGAAAATAAGTCATTATTTTGAGAAAGTTTCTCATTATTACATCAGATTGCCCAGTTTTCATTTCAGACCCTTTTCTGAGAAATCTAATCTTGTCTGAATATGAATGTCTGCAAGTTAATTTTATTTTTATTGTTATATTTGTACAAATACTGTTTTTTTGAAAGAAGTCTTATACTCAACAAGGATGCATGTATTTTTATCAAAAATTCAATAAAAACTAATATTGTGAAATATTAGTATTATACAATTAGTATTATATTATTAGTATTATAGTAATATTAGTATTATACAATCGGTCATGTCTGATTTATATCACACAACCTTATTTAAAAAGTCTTTTATACTCAAGGATGCATTTATTTTTATCAAAAATACAATAAAAAAAATAATATTGTAAAATATTAGTATTATACAATTTTAAATAACTGTTTTATTTTTGCATATATTTTAAATATGTAATTTATACCTGTGATGACAAAGCTAAATTGTCAGCATCATTACTCCAGTTTTCAGTGTCACATGATCCTTCTATGATGTTGATTTGGTGATCAAGAAACGTATCTTAGTATTATCAATGTTGATAATGGTTGTGCTGCTTAATATTCTGTTGAAACATGATACAATTTTTTTTTCAGGATTCTTTGAGTTGAGATTGAACAGCTTTTATTGGAAAGAGAAGTGTTTTGTAACATTATGAAAAGTCTTTACTGTCACTTCTTAACAGTTTAATGCGCCCTTGCTGAATAAAAGCATGAATTTCTATTAAGAAAAAATATCTAAATGGTAGTATTATATTATCTGTCTGAAGCAAACTTATTTTGACCTTCATTGACTATTGTAACAAAAGATAAATATCTTGTGCTGCAGAATTTTTTCTAAAATGTTTAGCTTGAAGTGAGATTTTATGTGGCCTCATTCATTTCGTCTATAAAAACCCTAGATGTGATTTATGTCTTTCTTTGAATGACGTTGAATGTCAGTCAGGGGGTGAGGCTGGGGAGAAAGGGCATCGCCACATCCATCAGTCCCGTCCTAGCAGTGTGCCTGACTGGCCATCTGTGAGACAGCTTGCTGAAAAGTGCAGATGTCTTCAACATTTCCCATGGCAGGAGAGCTCTGTTCATTTACCTGTTGAGCCAGTTAATAGAAACTTGTGGGAGGCTTGTGCAGATTGTGTTAACTCATTGTGCATTGTTTTAGTCATGCATTTCCTCAAGAAGATGATTAAAATTTTTGCAGGCCATGGTCTTGAACGTGCAGACTGTTGGTTTATGTTGTGTTGTAATGTTTTAGGATTTTTTAGGGATACAATTTGACATTTGACATGGCAAAGTTTTTTTTAGTTATAACTTGTCTAAATCTTGTGTTCTTTTGTCCACAGAGGCGTCCATCTTGAGCTATGACGGGAGCATGTACATGAAAGTGGTGATGCCTACCGTGATGCACACTGAAGCGGAGGACGTGTCCCTTCGCTTCATGTCTCAGCGGGCGTACGGCCTGCTCATGGCCACCACCTCACGCGACTCCGCCGATACTCTTCGGCTAGAGCTGGACGGCAGTCGCGTCAAACTCACGGTCAACTTAGGTATTGTATAAAACCTCAGGATTAAAAAAAAAAATTTCTCTCTCTTCCTATCTGTCCATCATTCCAGCCCCACACTCCCCTGCATCCATCATCATTACATTTATTAATAAGATATATTAAGATGTTGTTTTATCGTTTTTCTTTATTTGCATGGTTCACCAGACATTTGATTGAGTTCAGTTTGAATTGTTTTCTTAATAAAGTAATTGACGGTAAATTCAAATTTTGGCTACTAATTGATGTTAGGGATGGGTGGTATGATATTATATCACTGTACAAGTAATATAATATTATATATCACAATATAGTTATATATATGGAAAGTTCAAAAATAGTACTTTATACTTTTATTCTGAACTTCATTGATGCAAATCAAAAGATACATTTGTTTATAACAACCGAAGGAGTATGAAGAGCATTAGCTGCATAATATGTGACCCTGGACCACAAAACCAGTCTTAAGTCGCTGATCCTAACAAAACCATACATCAATGGAAAGCTTATTTATTCAGCTTTGAGATGATGTATAAATCTCAATTTCGAAAAATTGACCCTTATGACTGGTTTTGTGGTCCATGGTCACATATCATTCAGGTAAAAACATGAAATACTGTAATGAAATCTAATGCAATTATAATATATATAACACATACTTTCAACTATAAATTCTGATTAAAGGGGTCATATGACACAATTTCATATTTTCCTTTCTCTTTGGAGTGTTAGAAACTGTTTGTGCATAGATAAGATCCGTAAAGTCGCAAAGATTAAAGTCTCAAACCCAAAGAGATATTCTTTCTAAAAGTTAAGACTCAACCACTCCTTCCTAAAATGCCTCAAACATGCCCCCACAAATTTACGTGACTGTGTTGGAAGATTTGCATAACACTGCCCAAATGTATACGCAAAGAAAGAAGACGTAACTTTTATTCTCGCTGTAGTACTGTTGCCGCCGCCATGTCGTGGAGACGCTGTGCGTTTCCAAATATGGTAAGGGATTTGACATTTCTGTCACATGCTTGAGGTATTAGGCCAATCACAACGCACTGGATAGCTGGCCAATCAGAGCACACCGCGCTTTTCAGATCGATGAGCTTTGTAAACATCAACGCATTTCAGAAAGGCGGGGCAGAGAGGAGCAACAATAATGTACTCTATATGGAAAATAATGTGTTTATTGAATCTTAAACCGCGTAAACACATTGCATTACACCAAATACACCAAATAATGTTATTTTTAGCATCGTCATATGACCCCTTTAAATAAGCTCACATTATAATTGCACATCATTTGAATTCTTTATTGATTTAGGCATAAACAATGAATCTATACAATTTTATATTTTGCATCTTTTGGGACATGCTACTACAAATTACTACAAATTTCTCCATTTGTCTCAACTGTAAATTACCCACTTATTTCATAGCGGATGTGTCTATTGCGGTATAAAGTTATTGCAAAATTTCTAAATTTCTGTCACACATACTGCCCAGGCCTAACGGACACAATGTTTGGTGCATTTTTTTAAATATATTAACCATGATCATTGTCATAGTCGAGACAAAAACTCCTTTGAGACAGTCACAGCACTGCATAATAGCATAGCATTTTTTATTTAATGTCGACTTTTGAAATGATGGTAATTCCATTTTATGATTACAATCCAAGTGTTGTGACTTTCTGATTGTCAACTTAACACTAATTCCTGTCATCTTTTCTACTTGACAATGTCTTCAGTAACTCTTCTCTGACAAACCTCATGTTCTGTCTCAGATGGTTCCATTCGTACCACATTTGTGCTTTGTTGGTATTTCCTTTCTGTTACATCACTTCCTTTTAACCACCGTCACCTCTCCCCCCCGTCCAGTTCTCTGTCACACATTCTCCATGCTTTGTCAAAAGATGGTATTCACCCCTTCAAAGGCCCTTAGCCTGCGGCCCGGTCGGCAAACAGCCCGAGAACAGAGCTCTCAGCTTCACCTGCAGCTGGTAGCACCTCTCAATCCTCAATCCGACACCATTACCTTTACACGAGAGATGAGAGACCCTAACTGGTCATTTAAGTCACAGTGTCATCATTAAAGGAAGTGACACAACTCACACCTCACTGCAGGAAACAGCCTGAGGTTTGACAGTAGGACTGATCGTCTGTGACAGCTCAACCATAGTAGAGACAAACATAGCCCACACACTGTAAACATACTGAAAGAGACAAGAATGTCTTATGACTGCATACACAGAGAAATCATCTGGAATGATTTGACAGACTGTCAGCCATAAAACACAACTGAATACATATGTATATCATTAGACGTACGCTCCGGACTGCCCTAGTTTGTAAAATACAATGTTATTTTACTTTTAGGACAACGCAGACCTCTACAACTATACGTTTACAAACAATTATTAATATGTTAGAGATTGTAGTATATTAAGGGCTCATTTGAGTGGTCAGATCTCAGGAAGATCTAGCTGGAGGAACAGAGGCCACTGCATGGTGCTGGTGCTTATTGGATCGAGGCTGTTTGCTCCCACTTTTCTGTTGCGGTTGACGACACATGGTAAATCCAGCCACACAGAGCCCAACCCAGAGCATGATGCCATCAAAATGAGAAGGCGAGATTGAAATCATTATATTCCAGATCAGTATTCAAGAAAAATGCCCTAACACCAACTTCTTGCTAAATGTATTTAAGCTATTAAAGCATATTTAGCTAATGAGCTGGTGTGATTTCTATGGGGCAGGACCTCAGATAGGTCTGAGAATTAAAAGCATAATTTTAATAAAATAAAATAACGCTCTGGGTTGAATAGTCTTTGTGGTTGGTGAGCTCCAAGTGGCCATTTTATAATTTTATAAAATAAACTGCTTACTAGGCAATTATTTGTTTTTAGCAGCAAAATAATCATAAAAACTATTTTATTCATAGACATTATATCTAATTCTTTGACAGTTGCAGTTAATCCAGTGACTTTTCATTAAATTATAATGCTTTCATTAATAATAATAAAAAAAATGGCCGCCTCTTTGCATGTGGACGTCCCCGGAAGGGTGGAATTATTGTTTTTGGATGTCTGCAGCTGTAACCTTGAAGGATGCAATTTCATCTGTCACTTATTTTCCCCCATCTAGACTGTATCAGGATAAACTGTAACTCCAGTAAGTTAACACTCAAGTTTCATTTTGCTCCTAATGATTCTCTTGTTGAAAAGAATGTCTTAAGTCTTGTGCCTTTTCCTCCATTTAGTCAAGGACAGTTTGCATCTAGTGAAAAGATCTGATGCATCTCTGCAGTCACGATTACCACAATTATAACTGGTGGTGACTTAATAATCATGGCTTGTTTTTCGATGGCCTGTAATTTAGCGGTCATGTCAATCTATTTCCTACCCTATCAGCATCTTTTATAGAAAGGTCTTAATTTGTATGGTATCTTTTAAACTACTTTGTTTTTACTGCCTTTAGTAAGGAATGCAGTATTTAAGTTTAAAGTAGTGCATGCATTAATATGAAATATTATTGTGCATGCAGAAATACATGTTATGTTAAATTATTGTATTTAGACAATAGGATTGAGACAGGTTTGCCATATGTTCATGTTGCAGTAACTACAGTTTATACAGCGTTTAAAGTCACCACATATCAACTTTTTTCCTACACATAAATTGTAATACATTTGCATACAGAGAACATAAAATCACTAATGTTACATTTTTATAATGGCATCTAATTTCAGCATATTCTTATGATATGATGCAATATGGTTTTGTCATGTTTCTGTTTGTTGCTTTGTATGTTTGCTGGGTTGGTTGTATTTTAAGTCAAACTACTGCAATTAATTTTAAGCTCATTAATGTATGGCGTAATACAAAATTCTTAAAACAAAGATTATGCTAAAGACGCACATTCAGTTCAGTTGTTACCTGAAGTTCTTGGAATTTTCCTTCTAAGAAATACAGAAATGACTTTGTTCAATACTATGCCATTTAGTTACTTAACTTTTTTGTACTATTATACTGTTAGTAAAGAAAACATTTGTACAGTTTTGGCAAAAACACTGCTTTTACTCAAAAATAGGTCTTGAATTCTCTCAATGACAATGATATAAAACAAATAAAACCACTATGAACTAACTGATTTTCCCCACTTTGAAAGGTAAGAATGTCTAATTGTAGTTGTCTTATTTTGGCTATTTATGTGTGAATAATGACTCTATAAATGGCTTGCACGCCATATGGATCTTGATATCTGCATGCAATAGTTGTGTGTCACGTGTCCTAACTACACGCAATGCGACGCCGCAACACGATAATCGAAATTTTGTCCCAACTAGCCGCGATGGCGACACGCGAAATTTCTATTTTAGAAATGGTTTCTATTTCTGCGACGCCACGTCTGAAACAGCAACATACAAACTATATGACAGTGATAATCTCAGGTACTGATTATGTGCTTTATTCAAAGTTAAACGTATCTAATGTGAGTTTGAATGTCATATTGCATGGCATTTATAGCCATACTTAAAGCAACAACAGATAGTTTACTTCAGATCTTGAAAATAAAAGCAAAGATGTACGTTAAAACTGTGAACTCATGATGAATCGGTCAAAGTATGTACATTTAATAATGTTAAAAAGGTTTAATATTTATGAATTAGATTATAAGCTTATCCATTTCGTTGTGAGTGCAGAGCGCTTCCAGAGAGAGCCCACCCACACACGCTTCTGATTGGCTGTGATATTTGATTGATTCTGTCGTGTCGTGTCTAGTGTTGACACCCAAATTGCTTGTCGCTGGAATCTTGTCGCGTCGTGTGTAGTTAGGACACGGTGTTAGAGTGGTTTCGTATGTTGTTTATAATGTGACTGTTTAAATACTGTCCTTACAGTGGTCTGATATTAGAAAGGTTGCAGGCTGGATTCCATGTGGCTATTCTTACAATGACTGTAAGTTACTTTAGATAAAAAGCTTTTGTGCCAAATGATGAGTGTTGGTGATGTACTAGAGAGCCTGGCCCTGCTGGAAATGTACCAAGTAAACCAGTAACCCACAACTATGCCTCCATCAGTCATTCTGATCAAGTAGCAAACACTCACATCATGCTAGATTAGTCTCATCCCTTTACCTGCACCAGTTCACACTTTCCATCACTCAGATTAATATAATGCTACTAATTATAATGATGTGCTTATCAGAGCTATTAGTTCTTAAGCTCCTGTTACGAGACCTGCATTTTTAAAAGCTCTAAGATTATTACCTTTATACAGCAGTGGAATCTGTGCAGAAAGTGGTTGATACTGGTGGATTTGTGCATTAGTGTAACCCTGGTAAGCTGAGACGAGATTTTTATGCTTTCAAAATACGATAATTGCCTGTATGGCCTTTAATAGTTGTTCTGCTTAGTTATTATGTTTTGAAATTCTGAAAAGGACAATGTTATACCCTTTCAGAATCAAATCTAAGTTGCAATTATTCAGTAGGTTACAGTGCACTAGGTATTGTTTTTGCATCGGTGTAGGAATGATCTAATGATAAACTGTCTGAACAATGTCAGTGATGGCAGATTGTGAGCTTCATGTCGGTCAAAACACATTCATGTCAGTGCTGAAGAGGGTGGGAGATAATATTCTTTCTCAAGAACTACCGATAACTGCATGCTGGTAGGTACATAACACAATTTCCCAAGAGCCAAGAGATTTTGAGGGATTTCATAGCACGCTCTGAGCTGAATCCAAAACACCTCACTGCTCTCCTCTGTGACTACTTAACTCCTCAAATGTACTGCATCATATAGAATCTGATTCCGAACTCCGATTCTGACTTTAAAGGTGAAGCATTTGATTTCTGTATCACTCGTGTTACCAAACGAAATTGCAAAAAGATTGACTTTTCAAACAAGTTTCCCATATTACACTCCTTTCTGCCAGTGGTTTGGACAAGCATATACTCTAGCCCTGTCCCAAACTCATGCTATTGGTTGAGCCAGTGTTGCTTATAGTTACATATTCACAACTAGGATAACAAAGAACTTTGTCCTTGAGTGGTGTATCAAGACCTTTTATGAGTAAAAGCCATTTTATAATTTAAGGATTATGTTTTGAAGTGATTCTTGTGAAAAAAAAAAAACAGAGGAAACAAAATTGGCTAACAATTTTAGTTTTTTTGTTAAAGCTTATGTTTTTATGTAATATTCAAAAACATCTGCACCAAACCTCTGCTTTCTCTATTGTGTTAATCATCTCAACTGGAAAAAAAGTCAATTTAACCTGATTTGCCACATAGTTAGCATCAAATTTAAAGCAACAAAAAAGTTTACACTTTTTCTTATTGAAAGCAAAGGTTTGGTCAGAGACAATTCAGGTTGGCATTAACGTTTCATGACCGTCGTCCTCAGGCAAAGGACCAGAGACACTGTATGCTGGACAAAAACTCAATGATAATGAATGGCATACTGTGCGCGTGATCCGGAGGGGCAAAAGCTACAAGCTAACGGTTGACGATGACGTAGCAGAAGGTACTACCCTGAAAGACAACACAATTCTTCATGCGTTATTTTATTTGAGCTGCAGGAAACTGCAGAAATAAGTATGTGAATGTTTTCAGAGTTACTAGTTCTAGTTATTTTTTAGATACAGATTGTGTGGTTTTGATAAATTGTGGGAAACATCATTTACAATGTTTCGTCAGTTGTTCTCATTCCAACACTACTTTAGTGTTTTACAGCAATAACACAGCATGTTTATTGCTACGCTGACATTATGTAGAACTCGCTCTGTGTACCCAGTAGTTGGAGAGTCTGACTCAGGGTTTTGGTGTATGGTAGCATTTCTATGCCTGTACAGCAGTGTAATATTGTTTGAGGGTGTAGTATAGCAGCATCTTTTTTCTTGTTTTCCTTTCCAACCTGCTGTGGTTTGTAGGTCAGATGGTGGGCGATCACACCCGGTTAGAATTTCACAACATCGAGACGGGCGTGATGACCGAGCGCCATTTCGTCTCCATGATCCCCTCCAGTTTCATCGGTCACCTGCAAAGCCTCAAGTTCAATGGCATGCTCTACATCGACCTGTGCAAGAACGGTGATATCGACTACTGCGAGCTCAACGCTCGCTTTGGCATGCGCTCCATCATCGCAGACCCCGTGACGTTCAAGTCAAAGAGCAGTTACCTGAGTCTAGCGACCTTGCAGGCTTACACATCCATGCACCTTTTCTTCCAGTTCAAGACAACCTCTCCAGATGGATTCATCCTCTTCAACAGCGGGGATGGAAGTGATTTCATCGCTGTAGAGCTGGTGAAAGGGTAAGCCTTTTGAAGAAATGGCCACTTTATTTTGTTTTTTATCTTGCCGGTATAAGTGTTTACAAAGTAACAAGCTGCTTTAGGTAACACTTATGAGGCTACTAGATTAAACCGTGTCATCTGGCGTTTTAGGGATTGAATCTTATCAGCATAGAGTAATTGAGGCAAGTAAACCAGAAGTCTTTAAGCAGAACCATATATTCTGCCTTGTTTTGTAAGAATGATTGGAAGGAAAGAAAATTTCAGGTAATTTCAGTTTTTTTTTTTGGCATCTAGATATAGACCGATAATTGGTTTGTCTAAAATTTTTGACTGATATTTACACTTTTTTTTAACACAATAATCGGTTCTTTAATATTGAAGCCAGAAAAATTACATAATTTAGTGGGCTAAAACAGTATTCACAAGTAAAGTAACTTATTTAATATATTGTTTGGATAAAAGTAGGCCTGAAAGAAAGAACCAGTGTAAAAAAACAAACAAATAAAATCTCAAGGTTTTTATTTATTTATTTATTTATTGTTTGTGCTTGGAGATAGACCAATAATTTAATTATCGTAATCGGTAATTTCATTTCATTTAAGTTAAATTAAATTAATCTAGAGTCTACAGAGAAATTACATAATTTAGTAGGCCAGAACAGTATTCACAGGAAAAGGAACTTATTTAATGTGTTGTTTAAATAAGTCGCTCAAAACAAAGCTAAAATACTGTATATTTGCAATAATTTATAGCACAAAGTAATTTCACATAAATGTAATGTCATAAATAACAATAATTGTAGTAATATTCACAATGCATGTGTTGTTGTAGTCAAAAGATGTAGCTATTATTGGGTCAAAAATTAAACAATTATTAAAAATGGTTTCTGTATATTCGAAAAATTTGTATCAGTGATAACTAGATAGTAAAGTTTGTAGACAAACTAAGTTGGCTTGAAAAAGCCTAGCCAGAAAGTTTGACATAGTTTTTAAAGCTTAAAGTTTGAGGGTTTTCAGTTTTAACTAATTTGTATTGCCTTCAAAACTTTAAAACTACTTCAATCTATCAGAAAAATAGATAGATAAGAAATAGTAAACTAGCATGTCGCTAGCATGATTAGCAAGTTACTAGCATGTTGTTAGCGTGTTTCCAGCATGATTAGCATGTTGCTGGCATTATTAGCAATTAACTAGCATGTTGCTAGCATGATTAACAAGTGACTAGCATGATTAGGAAGTTACTAGCATGTTGCTAGCATGATTAGCAAGTGACTAGCATGTTGCTAGCATGACTAACAAGTGACTAGCATGTTACTAGTATGACTAACAAGTGACTAGCATTTTGCTAGCATGACTATCAAGTGACTAGCATGTCGTTAGCATGATTAGCAAGTTACTAGCATGTTACTAGCATGATTAGCATGTTGCTAGCATGACTAACAAGTGACTAGCATTTTGCTAGCATGACTATCAAGTGACTAGCATGTCGTTAGCATGATTAGCAAGTTACTAGCATGTTACTAGCATGATTAGCACGTTGCTATCATGTTGTTAGCATTATTAACATGTTGCTGGCATTATTAGCAAGTGACTAGCATGATTAGCAAGATACTAGCATGTCGTTAGCATGTTGCTAGCATGATTAGCAAGTTACTAACATGTTGTTAACATTATTTGCAAGTGATTAGCATGTTGCTATCATGTTGTTAGCATGACTAGTAAGTGACTAGCACGTCGTTAGTATGATTAGCAAGTTACTAGCATGACATTAGCATGATTAGCAAGTTACTAGCATGTTGTTAGCATGATTTGCAAGTGACTAGCATGTTGCTATCATGTTGTTAACATGATTAACAAGTGACTAGCATTTTGCTAGCATGACT
This sequence comes from Sinocyclocheilus anshuiensis, assembly GCF_001515605.1. Classification (NCBI taxonomy): domain Eukaryota; kingdom Metazoa; phylum Chordata; class Actinopteri; order Cypriniformes; family Cyprinidae; genus Sinocyclocheilus; species Sinocyclocheilus anshuiensis. The sequence goes on along the minus strand of NW_015556133.1, from coordinate 22,053 downwards.
AGTAAGTGACTGGCACGTCATTAACATGTTTCTAGCATGTTGCTAGCATTATTAATAAGTGACTAGCATGTCGCTAGCAGGTTGTTAGCATGACTAGCAAGTGATTAGCATGTCATTAGCATGATTAACAAAGTTACTAGCATGTCATTAGCATGCGTCTAGCATGTTGCTAGCATTATTAGCAAGTCATTAGCATGTTTGCTAACATGATTAGCCAGTGACTAGCATGTTGCTAGCATGACTAGCAAGTGACTAGCATGTCGTTAGCATGATTAGCAAGTTACTAGCATGATTAGCAAGTGACTAGCATGTTGCTATCATGACTAGCAAGTGACTAGCATGTCGTTAGCATGATTAGCAAGTTACTAGCATGTTATTAGCATGATTAGCAAGTTACTACCATGTCACTATCATGTTATTAGCATGATTAACATGTTGCTAGCATGTTGCTGGCATTATTAGCAAGTAGCTAGCATGTTGCTAGCATGATTAACAAGTGACTAGCATGATTAACAAGTTACTCGCATGTCGTTAGCATTTTTCTAGCATGTTGCTAGCATGATTAGCAAGTGACTAGCATTTTTTATCATGATTTTCAAGTGACTAGCATGTTGCTAGCATGACTATTAAGTGACTAGCATGTCGTTAGTATGATTAGCAAGTTAATAGCATGTCGTTAACATGTTTCTAGCATGTTGCTAGCATTATTTACAAGTGACTAGCATGTCGCTAGCAGGTTGTTAGCATGATTATCAAGTGACTAACATGTTGCTAGCATGATTAGCAAGTGATTAGCATGATTAGCAAAGTTACTAGCATGTCGTTAACATGCGTCTAGCATGTGGCTAGCATTTTTAACAAGTTATTAGCATGTTGCTTGCATGATTAGCAAGTGATTAACATGTTGATAGCATGATTAGCAAGTGACTAGCATGTTTCCAGCATGATTAGCAAGTGACTAGCATGTTTCCAGCAATGATATTACGCAATGATATTACGCAGCGCCTGAAAATAGTCCCAGCTAGGTAACTTCCAATAAGCCTATTTAAGGTGCTGCGTAATATCATTGCGCCTGCTGCACCCATGGTACGGCAGCAAAGTTCCTTGATTATTACGCCGGAATGAGAGTATAGTTCCTAGCCATATCGGCCTAGAAAATCGCAACTTTTCATTTTCCGCCGGTCTTAGTACACGATGTATCTACAGAAGAGTCAAGTTTTAAATAGGAAAAATATAGAAACTCTTTGGTCATTTTTGAGCAAGATGCTAACGGTCTAATCAGATTCAATGATCTATGCTAAGCTAAGCTAAAAGTGCTACCACCAGACCCGGAGATCAGCTGAATGGATTCGAAAATGGTAAAACTCACCTGCTTAACTCTAGGGGAGTTGGAAAATGAGCCTATTTTCAAAAATAGTGGAGTGTTCCTTTAAATACACCATAAGTCTTATTGTATAAAAGTGTTCACCCCCTCAATGAAAGTCTATGGGATTTTAGGTGGTTTTGATAGTCTGGTTTACGAAAACCATAAGCCGGATCAGTTAGAAAAGATATAGCAACCCGAGTCAGTTTGGCGGTAGTAGCTTTTTCAAGCCAACTTAATAAGATATTGTTTCATCTCTGGTATCATTTAAGATTTATCCACCCCCTCGTAAAAAGCATAAAAAGTAAAAAGAAATTGTGGTTCCTGTTGGAAGTTGGCAGTTCTTGGCCAAAATAAGCTGAGAGACTATTTCATATCAGTTTGCTTTGTTATAAAAAAAAAAGGGAAGTGGAGAGTAAAAATTGATTTATCTACAATGAGCATATCTCAAATTGACATATTTAGAAAACTTAAAAGTTAGAATGGCATATGATATGGCCTTTCTACTCTCCCTGTAAACCGAACTTCACTTTTCTGTCTTTTAGGTACATACATTACGTGTTTGATCTTGGCAACGGGCCCAATGTAATCAAGGGCAACAGTGACCGAGCTCTCCATGACAACCAGTGGCATAACGTTGTCATCACTAGAGACAACAGTAACATCCACACACTCAAAGTTGATGCCAAGGCAGTGAGTCAAGGCATCAATGGCGCTAAAAATCTGGACCTTAAAGGTACATAACCAGCTAAAATTCATATATTCTCATGCCCCCATCACAGTCTTATCACTACTTTGTTTACCTGGGCATCTATTGTATCTGCATTCTGCGCAGGTGACCTCTACATCGCCGGATTGGGGCCCAACATGTATAACAGCCTGCCGAAACTTGTGGCCTCTAGGGATGGTTTTAAGGGTTGCCTGGCATCTGTGGACCTGAACGGACGCCTTCCCGACCTCATAAATGATGCCTTGTTCCGCAGCGGTCAGATCGAGCGAGGATGCGAAGGTACACCCTCTTACAACTCTAGCTCGAGGAGCCCGTTCTTTCTCATGAATGCAAACAGTAGTTCCACCTCCACCTCACTCAGCCATCACTCCATCTTTCTCACCCTGCTTGTCTCATCTCTCACCCAGTCAGCTCTCTGTTGAACCCACTGGCGTATTAATATTCTTATTGGCCACAATGGTCATGCTAGGATCAGCCAAGTCTCTGTTTGTATGAATTAGTGACATTTTTAATAACCGACCTACAGAGGGAATATTTACACTGCAGTATTTTGAGTCAAGATGGAACTTTATGCATTTGATCTGATGTGTTTTGACCTTAAACCATTAAAAATAAAACAAGAATATGGGCAGCTATTAAGTAATTATGACAAATGTGTTGTAATGTATGTATACTACCATTCAAAAGTTTGGGCTCAGTAAGGTTTTATTTATTTAAGAATGTAATACTTTTATTCAGCAGGGATGCATTCAATTAATCAAAAGTGACAGTAAAAAATAAGTAAATGCTATTATTTTTGACTTTCTATTCATCAAAGAATCCTGGAGGAAAATGTATCATGGTTTCCACAAAAATATTGACCAGCACATCTGTTTTCAACATTGATAGTGTCGTGTGACACTGAAGACTGGGGTAATGAATGCTAAAAATTCAGTTTTTCCATATCAGAAATAATATTTAAAATATATTTAAAGTTATTTTTAATTGTAATAATATTCAAAAATGTTTTATTTAATAGATTTTACTGTATTTGTGATCAAATAATGCAGCTTTGATGAGCATAAGTGACTTTTTTCAAAAACATAAAAAAGAAACTTAATGACCCCAGGCTTTTAAATGGTAGTGTATATATAATATTATTTTAGTTTTGAGTATATATTTTGGATGGGAGTGAAATAAACGTAACATTTGAATATTGTGATAAAATTACATCTCTGGCATTTGACTGATTAGAATAAAAAATTAAAGACAAAAAGAAAATCACAAAAAATTACAAAAATATTTATAAATACAGATTATGTAAGAATTTGACATTTTATCAGAAGCTAGGTGTCAGTAAAATATTGCAGATATTATGGTCATATAACCAGCATCAAAGCTTCAATCATAGCAAATGATTGTATGTTAAATGCCAAATATGTCCAAAAGATCAGAACACAGATCATTTAAGATCCATACAAGGATATTTCTTCACTTACTCATTGCTAATACCCATTTTCTTATGTACACGAGACCTCTGCCATATTTCAGTGCATGTTAATGTCTTTGATTTCTTGACATTGTTTGTTTGTTTGGTTGGTTGGTTATTTTACTTTCTTTTCTTTTTTTGGCCTTTCACTTTTTTGTTCTCAGTGTTCTCTTGTTCTTTTTTGATTTGTTATAGTCTTGTTTGCATAAAACTGTACAAGCATTTATATGACCTGTCCATCCATTACAAAATTAATTGTCCGTCACAATTCCATCACCCATCTCAATGTTGTCTTGAACAAAAAGCCTCCCTTTTATGTTGAGTATCATACATGTTACGTTTACATGTTGTTGAACCAAGAATAAAATCATATCTATCTAAATCGTTTGGTGTTTTGTTGTATCATCTTCACGTTTTGTTGCTCGAGTTCATTGCGTGAGTGAGAAATGTCAATGTCAGCATGCTTGATAAAAACACATAAGTCTGGGATTGTTTTCCAAAGAAAAAAGGCTACTTACTAGTTTATGAACACACCACTGGTCTTAACAGATTTGAAAATGTATTTTAAAACTAATGAACATTTAATGGTTTAATGTCAAAGCGTACACATTTTAAAACATGCAAACCGTGTTTTTTTTTCTTCTTCAATATCAGTGTTGCAAACCATAAAGATGATTTTTCAAAAACTTTTTATAGCTGCCCTTATTGTTAAAGTTTTCAGACCCTACATGCAAGGGCTTTTCACACTGCGCTTAACCCTGGGTTATCATCGTTCTAAGCCTCGCTTTTAACCCCGGATAAAGGTGTTTCATGGGCTTAGCAAAGCTTTTTACCAGGGGTTATGAAACTGTGCACCGGAGCAGGGTTAGCACTGCTTTTACACGGAGTACAGTGTTAACTGATGTTGCGGTTTTTACCTTTCATGGCTAGACGCTAATTAGCGCGTTCAGTTGTTTCAGCGTTTAAGGGGAAAATGTCAAATGTTGACGGAAAATATTTGAATTGGAGTTGAAGGAGAGTTTTAGTCTTACCTTTATAGCCCAAAAATGAAAAGTCCATTCAGGAATAACTTGATAGTAACGTTACAGTCGGCAATAATAAGAAGAATAGCAATGCTAGAGCCGTTGTGTAAACAGGTCGCGAGAACCCGTGATTTAGAAATCAGGGTTGCCAAGATCACTGTTTTCCGCTCAATAGGGCTATTTTACTCTCCTTTTTGAAGTGCGCTGGTTAAAGTGATCTTTCCGGAACGCGATTTTGACGGAGGGGACTCCTGACGAAGGTAAAGACCGCGTTGGTAAAAATTTTTTTGTATAAAATAATAATAATAATAATAAAAAAGCCTTGGGCTAAGTTTGTTTACCAGTTTGGACTGATTTTGTTTTGTAGACGTGGCAACCCGGTTATGAATGTAGAAACGTCAGCTTATGAATTAATTGTTAACCCCGGGTAAATTATGAGCAGTGTGAATGGTAAGATATGACCCATTTCAAGTGTGACCATCTCTATTGTGAAATCCAAAGAAAATAATATTCATCTTTAACATAATTCCACATATTTTCAAGACACAGGCCACCATAAGATTGTCTGATAGCCGACGTGCTTAAATACACATCTTTAGGATGTGTGTTGTCGGATTTTATAAACAGAGACATACCCAACACCATTTGAATTCAATTCTTCATTTCATACATGAATAGAACAACTTTGTGTGTGTGTGTTTTACGTTTATCTCTCCGGCACAGCATCCAAAAGTGAACGTGAGTAGGTTTTTATGTTCACAGCCCAGCATGAAAGGCACATCACTCTGTACTGTACTGTTTGTGCACAGTAAAACTGTAAACCGTGTATGGAATGGCTCCACAATGGCAACAGAATCCTTTGCTGGTTCAAATGGCAATGAATGCGCCATTCTGTTGTAATGAAGCTTTTCATCCACCAGATGGCAATGATGCACCTGTGCTTAGGAAGGCGAGGGCTCGATTACATGCTGCAGTAATGCAGGGGAACATTTTGTTTTGTCAGAACGCAACATCATTAAAATGTCCCCTCTCCAACCGCTTGCTTTATACAGTCTTAGCCGTTTCTGTTGATTTACGTTAGCATTAGCACATTATCACGCCCATACTGTGCATTGAAAGTCATTTTAACATTTTTGCTATCAGAACAGCAGACTAGAATGGAATATGCAAACGAAGCCTGCTTTTTCTGCATTTTTATTGGCTGAATATATTTAAACTGTAAATGAGATCATTTTTCAGCCCCAATTTCATAAGCAAACTGCAGTTTTAATTTACTTGTAGCGCTTTTTTAGCTACTAAATAGGCTACTTTCATTGAGTGCCATTACACCTTTTTCAACCCAGCCATGCTGAATCAACCCATCAGTTTCATGACTATTATTATCATTTCTAACCCATGGTGCAGTAACTCAAGAGTGCAGATCCTTCCTAAGAATGGTAAAGCATGTCCTGTTAGTAAAGCCATTGCTTTATTAACAGAAGCCATCGACCACTTTCTTACCTCTTTGATTGTTTTCGCTTTTCTGTTTCTTGCTTAACAAAGTTGGTTTCACCAAAGCAGATCTACAAGGTATATAAGGTTCAATTCCATTCTGAGCTCGGCTGAAAGCTGCTGTTTTGTCTTGTGCCGGTTTGTTTTGTATTCTTCCCAATACCCAGACATAAAGCGGACACTAGCTGGTTCACTGTAACAATGTCTTGGTATAAAATGGTTCACTTCTTTCTAAAAGAAAATGCCCTTGTGTTTTTACCGAAGGTCATGAGACTTGCAAAGTGAGAAGAGAAAAGTAATGATTGCAACTGAGAGTCTACATTAATAAAACATGAGCCCTCCTGTATAACTAAGTCCCCATGTCCATATCTTGTCTTGTTGCTTTTTTTACGCTAACGACGTTCAGCTGAGAGAGGAATCTGGCTTAGGAGAATCCATTAAGTATCTCACCATTGGTTTCTTCTAGCTTGTCTTTGAATGCACTGAATAGCAATATGATTAGTAAAATAATGAATAAAATTAGCATGAAAATCCATCTGGAAATGTCGGCACGCTACCGTAGACTTTAAACTCAGATAGCGTCCCACAGAGCACGTAAACTCAAAACAGATGTGATTTCCACTTTATTATTTAAGCGACATCACAAATAAGAGTAGCCTACTTGCTGTTGAAGTGAATATCATCACAGCTGAGGGTAAATCATGTATATGAAGTCACTAACATTTTAGAACCAATGCGACTCAGTTCATTGTTGCAGGTCATTCATGTTATGCAGTACATACAACTTATCAAAATAAATCAAAATAAACAAATAAATAAAATGTATGTACTGGAGTTGCAATTTCAGCACTTTTCATGCTGTCTTGAAAACATTTTGAGTATAGAAAGGGAAAAACTGGGAAATTTCTTGAATAAAATTTCTCATAAATTGGCATTTTATTATATTTTCCATTGTATTTGATCTCGGGTTCACTTTGCTGTGATACTGTGATAAAACACAATTAATTATGAAAAAATTATGATTTCCATTTTTAAACATTTAAACAAAATGTAATATTGTATTCAGTGCATTAATATGTACACTGGCGTTCAAAAGTTTGAGTTCAGTAATAATTCTTTTTTTAAAGAAATTAATACTTTTATTCAGAAGGGGATGCATTAAATTGATCAAAAGTGACAGTAAATACTGTACATTTACATTGTTACAAAATATTTCTCTTTCAATTTAATACTATTCTTTTGAACCTTTTATTAATTAAAGAATCTTGAGAAAAATGTAGCACTCTTTACACAAAAATATTAAGTAGCGTAACTGTTTTCAACTTTGATACTGATAAGAAATGTTTCTTGAGCATGCATCAGATGCATATTATAATGATTTCTGTTCATGTGACACTGAAGACGGAGTAATAATGCTGAAAATTCAGCTTTGCCATCACAGGAATAAATTACATTTCAAAATATGTTAAAATAGTAAATGGTTATTTTAAATTGTAATAATATTTCACAATATTACTGTTTTCACTGTATGATTGACTTCCTTCAAAAACAGATTAAAAATCTTACTGACGCCAAACTTTTGAACTGTATTGTATAATGGGAATAGGACAATGTACTGCATAATATGAATGACCCTTATCAGCACTCTTGAAATGACTATCATCTAATCAAATTTGTGAACTGGAACAAACTACTGTATGTAAATCTGTACAGAAACTTAAACCAAAAATACCCTAATACTGTCTTAATAAGGCCAGTTTACATAATGTGACGTATTCCATGAAAATAAGTTAATGTGCTACTATTATAAGCCTGAATGATGTGAATGGAAAAATCAGAGAACTATCTTGAAGTATAGTCTCTCCGATTTTCCATTCGAAATCCTATCTGCAGTTTTGACAGTCAACAAATTGGGGTGAATCATTTTATGTTGAACTTTTACATAGTACTGAAGTTGCACTTTGCGTTGCACAGTAAATGCGCTTTTAGCCTTCTTTTCTCCCCCTTAACTAAAGTTGATGTTTGTGGTTAACCTCTTGTTTTCGCAGTTGTATTTCACAAGAAAAATGCACTCAAAAGCCAATTTATTTGCAATTATCTTGTTTATATGGTTAATTCAGGGGGAATGCATTCACCCTCTTGCTCTGAATTGGGTAATGAGCTCTATTGTTCTTGCTGCATTCCCTCAAAATGAACCCAAGTGTGCCAGAACACAAGATGTGTTTGGAACACGCTCAACTCGATTGCACGTGGCTGGTGTGCACACTATTGTTCTTAATGTGTAACAATAGTACCTACTGGACTGTGTACACACCTCGCTATTAAATGTTGTCATTGACCTTTGTTCCTCTGTGCAGATGTGAGAAAGTTCATGCTTGGCCCCGTGTCTGAATCTACTTCTGTAACAAGCCATGTTGAATATGTCTAGAGTATGATGTTTATTACTAAAATCCAGTCGGTTATAGGGAATGCCACGTTTGTTCAACAGCTTTCGGGATGTTTTTTGAGTACCTCTACTAACCTAAACTGCATGTGTACTGTTACACACACCTGCATGGCACCTTAACAGCATGACGGGACGTTTGCCCCCAGTATTACATTGCTCTGCTTTGCCACCATAGGTCCTAGCACTACATGCCAAGAAGACTCCTGTGCCAACATGGGGATCTGCATCCAGCAATGGGAGAACTACACCTGCGACTGTTCAATGACCTCCTACACCGGGACGCAGTGTAATGACCGTAAGTTACCCTCCGTCCCGTGCAGTTTCCACATCCTCTCTTTCTTTTGTTTAGTTCACTCTTTGGTTCACTGGTTTAGACAATTGAAATGATCACATGGACTCACTCTATGAAAGGTTAATTGAGCACGCTGTAATCTACATAAGCAAATGTTACACAAACACCAACAGTATTTGGCTGCACAAATGCTCATACGTAAGTACACACACACACTCTGCATTCATGTTCTGAAGACCCGTTTGAAGACGACAAAGGTACGTGTTGTTCTCTACATTTTGATGCTGGTAGAATATGATGTATTTTACTAGATATTTATTTATTTATCACTTTTTACAGAAATATTTGTGTATATATGTTTGGTACTTTATACAGCATTATTTAAAATTTATAACATACAAACATACATACATATATATATATATATATATATATATAATTTTTTTTTTTTTATTTCTGAAGTAAAAACTACTAAAAGAAAATAAAAATAAATATAAAATGACATTTTTATTATTTAATATTATTGTGTTTTTTTTTGTAATTTATTTACAAATTATTTATGAATAATAACTATGAGAAAGGCAACAGCGGCTCCAAAAACGTTTGAACATTAAAAAACAAACAAATGTAATTTCAAGTGGCATTTATAAAAATATGGCAAAATCAATTCAGTTTTTCAGAGTTGTAAAAGGGGAAACTGGCTTATATAAATGTTTATATATTTATTATATAAATATTTTGTCATTACTTATTTTTAGTCATTTACTGTATTTTTGAAATGTAGTCAATATTACATAATGACACCTAAAGCAACAGTGGCTTCTAAAAGGTTTTGAACGCTTAAACCACATATTGTCAAATAATAATAATAATAAAAATCTAAATGTAATTTCAAATGGCATTCACAGAAATGGGGTAAAAATCATGCTTCAATACATTTCAGAGGGAAAAAAATGTTTAAGAGAACTGACTTTATACATCAACTAAAAGATCAAAAGAGTTAAAGGTTAAAATTCAGTTAGTTCTGAGACAAGGTCTGTTTGTTTACTAATGCCTTTGGTTTGATATAGTTATCTATAAAGATGTTTGTCCATCTTTAAGTGTGTCTTACATTTCCAAACCATTTATGATGCCACTATATTGTGTTATATTAATAATTGTTAAGTGTGACATTTGAGTGTTGTTTTCACAGAGGTCACATTAGTAAAGATCTGATTGAAGGTGTCATGAAACTCATAATATGAGAGAGACACAAAATAACAGTCTGCTCATAACCAGCCCTTTAAAGTTCAAGTCCGCAATCACTTCACTGAACTCCTCGTGGAATTAATCAGATCTGATTATGTAAAACAGGGGAGTAAAATAAGATAACACTGCATGGGTACATCACAAAATGCTTGATCTCTTCAGACGACCCTTTGCATTACAGGTCATCATGTATCAAATCTGTCTAAAAAGCCCCCGAGAACCAGAATCAATCAACAACAATGCACTTCTACCACGAGCAGTCCGTCTTTATTCTATAGTCATAATGATGCCATTCTTTTGACATCACTGCCACAATAAAAGGTGTTATCTCGAGCCGGTGGAGATAAACACCATCCCTATAGACGCAGAAAGCGCTTCGGTGAGAATGTGATATGACTGTGATTGCCTTCCTCCCTTCTGCCGCAAGAACAACACAGTTGACCTTCCAGAGATTGAAGACTGACATGCATAATAGTACGCTAGCCTGCTGCTTTGACAACTCGCATTTTTGTGAGAGGCAGCAGTGAATCAAAAGCATGTTAGTGAAGATAGGGATGGACTTAATTGAATAATGCAGAGAGAGTGATGTGTGTGTCAGCTTTGTCAGTCTGGAAGAATATCTGCCGTAGAGGAAGGACTTTTTGCAGCCGTGCCAATTCTTGTTGCTATTCTTAGGCATACGAAAGCTTATTCAGTGCTATAATCAGAAATGTCTCATTTGAAAGAGTCGTAGTGACATGTGACAGGCCATTTTGCTACACAGACAGAATACAGAGCCTTAATAATGGATTTAATGTCTATGTTAGTAGATGAAACAGACTGAACAGTCTTATGTATATGCAGACTGAACATGTCACTATTGAACACTAGGTGGCAGTAATGGTTTAGTTAGAAACGAAAGCGGCCACAGAAGTCTGTTGTGTGCCAGAACGTCTCATAAAATTTGAATATTTGAATAATGCATTATTATATAGCACCCTAGGTTCTGAGTAAATATTTTAGGAAAATGTATTCTCACATGTTCCGTATTCGTACTTTTGCTGAGATTTATTTCTTTTTTATGATTGGAGACTGCAAGACATTGCAAATTAGGAATTGTTTATATATATATATATATATATATATATATACATTTAAAAGGCTTTCTTTTGACAATATAAATGTTCAGTTTAAAGACAGGTTATTAATATTAACACATAAAGTGTGATGTTGACTACATATTTTAATCATAAATCTGTGAAGTGTTCAAGTATTTAATATATATTTTAATAAAAACTAGAGCTGGTGAAATTGGCTAAATGTGTCCTTGAAGCAAGATTTGTATACATAGTTTTGTGGATTTTTTGGTTTATTTTCATACTGCATAAATGAGCTGATATTTGAAACAGCTGAGATTTAATGACACGTTTGTACTTTATTCCATTGCAATCACATGCCCTTTAAAAGGCCAAATCATATTATTTATAAATACGCTTCCACTTAGCAATTTGTAATCATATATTTATCAGTCATGCTTTTTGTTACAACTGATTTTGCAGCATTTTGGTTTGTAGGCTATAATAGATCACTTTGAATTTGTTTTCTAATGCATCTCTGTGGTCATAATTAGTATTTGCATTCATTTAACTAGTTACATTCTGTAGAGCAGTAGTTCTCATCTGGTTTTGCCTTGAGATTTTACATTTGGATATCATGTGCTCTCCCAACAGAGCACCAAAAATAGTTTTTCACTCAAAAGTAATAAAATGTTCTTTTTTTTTAAACCCTTTTTCTCATCTGAATGCAAGGTTATATGGTTAGGTACATTTGAATTATCTCTTTTAAAGCGTATGTGAGTATCTTGAAAAGTACTGTATAAATAAAATATTTTATTCTGCATATTAAATTTGAATACATGAATGCATCCGTTCCTAGAAAAGCCACTAGAATGTGATTCACCCAATCCAACTGAATCTTACACTAATTTGGTTGTTCCAATGAAGGAGGTCAGTGATTATCAAAATGCTTTTAGTCATAGTATATTTAGCAATGGCAGACATGCTTGCCCTTGGCCTCTAAATTAAGATTAAAACTGAGCGCAGTGTTATTGCATTAGACAAGAGCTTGTGTATGAATGAGATGCATTTGTTGCCTCTTTCAAGCAGCTACAGCTAAACAAACACCAAATTGCAAGTTGCCCCTCGCATTCCAAGTCTTTGCTTATTAATTTGGACACACTGTGCAATCACGCTGATTGAGCTGCAGTAATAAATGACTGGTTAGAAGCTCCATTGGCTGTTAAATGAACTCGTGGCAAATGAATATTGCTTAAAGGAATTTGCCAGTATCCGCTAGACGAGTGTGAGGTACTGTCTGAGAACGAAGCTGTTTATTCATAAGTTTAAATGGCCTCGTTTCATTCGGGATTCTTTTAGTTCCTTAAAGCAAAGCAGTCAGTGCTCAAATTCCATGAGACGTTCACAAATGGCTTTTGAAGGAGCTGTGCTACGTGCTTCCTAATGAATTCCCTCAGGATTTACTGAAGGTGCCTGTCATTTTCTTGGCTGAGGGCCTTGATGGCCAGCACGCTATGTCATCTCCATATAGCTTCATACTTTCGTTGAGTTTTGGATACGGAGACTCCATATCTGTTCATTTGAATGTGAAGATCCTTGATGGTGCTGTTTTTTATGCTAAAACTTCTGAAGGGGGTTTACAAATTGCCTAGTTGCACAACAAAGCGATCCTTTTCTGTTTTCTCATAACATTAATTACCAGGGTTAACATAAAATATTGCTTCGCACAATTTAAATGATACCCATCGGCATTCTTCCTTTTTTTCCTCCATGTCCAACATTTGTTTCATAAATATATAAATTAAACGACAGATACACAAATAACATGCTGGAGGGATGGATTTGTTTTCCCTCATGTGTGTCTGACATGAACAGAATCTCGGTAATTAAGGAGCATATTTTTCTCTGTCTTTGCTGGAGAGGAAAGAGGAGGAGGACGCTTCACGCCCCTGCTAGCGAGACTTCATCAAAGCTGTGTTCTCCTCACTCCATTAGAAACAGGAGAACCAGTCTGAGCCACACCATCAATTAAGATGGCAACAAAAGCAAAGGCGCACCTTCAGCTATCTCGTGTCCAATGTAGTGTTACTCAGACAATACGTCTCGGCGGAGAGAGAGAAACGCATTAGAGATGGATAGAAGGCCAAGTGTGGGCTTAAGTAACAGGAAATGTTCTGTGATTTAATTAAGCGAGGTGTAAATGCTTTGACTAGAATTATGAAATGACTTCCTGGATGGCAAATGACTTTCAAGAAAATATATATATATATTTTTTTTTATTTAGTGGTGCTAACCTTGGGTTAGAGGTTTAAACAAGAGCTTTTTAAGGTTTAAGGGCTTGTTCACACCAAGAATGATTACTGTAAATCTTAGTCAGTGTAGCGCCATATTTAATTTTTGACAACAATGAAAACGAGGCTGTGAGGGACAGAAGTACAACGAGTTCAACGTCTATTACTGTAACGTACTGTTGTTTGACAACATACCGATTGTTCAGTTGACGGAATGTCTTTCTGAAACAACTTTCAGTGGAAAAAACTCCATAGAACAGTTTTGAAAGTTATTTGTGAAAATGACTTGATCTAGGATATTTATACAGCTTTGCACAGCTTCGTTTTTTAAATTTAGTATTGTCAAACCTGATGAAGGTCAATAATGATAACTATAGTAATCAACATTTGAAGTGGATCAAAAAAGTTAATCAAAGTTGACAAGAACGCGTTTTAGGTTTTAGGACAACTTTGATGAAAGGTTTTGATCCACTTCAAATGTTGACTAGTGTATATTACCCCCCGTATATTATGAGTAAAACACGATGTGTGGTAAATATAAATTGATGATACTCAGGCATTTAACTCTACAATATAAATTACACACACCCAAACTGAAAACATGAATTCTGAAGCATTTATGCTTATTTTTCAAAATGTATGTTTGTAATGAGCAACTACATAAGAATGTTTGGTGTGTGAATGTGTGCAGTTTAGGTTGTACAATAAAATACTGTCAAGTTGCGTTTATCACAGATATATTTCACTCATGAATTGAAAACCCCCAATATAAAAACCCATGGCAAAATTTTGAGGGGACCGTTGGCTAATTAGTCTTCTGGGTTTCGAGGTCACTAATGCAGCTCTGTATTGACTAATGAGAATCAAGTGTACCAGAGAGCCTTTTAATGACACAGTAAAAGATAGATAATTTCTGTAGCCTTCATGGCATGTGGTTTTGGGCTGTTCAGATCATGACGAAAATATCATATTTACGAGTTGAACGAACATGAATGCCACCACAAAATCAAATTAGAAGTGGAATAATAGGAAATTTAGAATTTTCTTTGATCCCAGAGTTTTAGAGTTGAGGGTATGTCAGTGAGAAAATGAAGGTACTCAATTCACGCAGCGGTCACTGTTGAAATGAATGAAATTTATATATACATTTTTTCATTTGCAATAACAAATAAAGTTGCATACAATAATATTGTAGAATTATAGCCTAATATAAATAAATAATATAGTTTACTGTGCCTTCATAAATTGAATAAAAGCATCTAAAAGCAAAAAACACACCAGATGCACATTTGTTATTCATCATTTTGTATAGAAGTAGAATAAAAAAGTGATTTGAACACACCTGATGTTGTAATTTCAAATAACCCATATATACATACAAACTTCCCATGTGGACTTGAACACACCATTTCTTACAGTGTTTTTCCATCTTACCTATCAGAGAAGCCGGTTGGCCTTAATCATAAATCAATATGCATTACAGAATATATTATGTGTTACACTAAACTAAAAAAGAGAGAAAGACAACGTAAAGAGCAGAAATGGTATATATATGTAAATACTTATTTGAACTTCAGGAGAAATCAGCATACCATAATAAAAGTAAACCGAAGATATAAGCAGTAGTGTTTGTTTTATCTCTCTCTCTTTTTAAGGTTTAGACATTGATTCAAAATCGACTTTAGAAACAAACTTTTAGACTGTCGAATTCTTGGTGTTTGTTTTGTGCAGTTCATAAGAATCGCTCATCAGATTTCTCGGATGGTTTGTGGAAGCCATAGCTCACGCTGTGCTATCTGGGTGGGGCTGTTTCTGTGAGTCTGAGTTAAAAATGCTGTCGTTGATGAAAATCCTGAGGTGGCGGGAAGATGAATCGTTCATGTGAGTCCATATTCATCACCCAGGTGTCCCGCACTTCCGATGGCCCCTGACACAAGATAAAGAGCTGTGAGACAGGGGAAATGAGCTCATCTGACAGCCTCAAAGAGAACCAACGGCACAATGGAAATGGATTGGCGCGTTCACAGGAAATATTACCACACGCTGTATTCATGATGAGTGGTGCGATATGCTCTGCCCTCTTCAGCCCACCGATTGAATTGGCAGCTGTTTATTATTTTATTTTAGTTTACGGTGAAGCACGAAACGATGCCACGCTGAAGGAGCTGTCTAAAAAATACAGCTGGATCGATCGGCGAAGGTTTAATATCCTTCATTTCTTTCAATCGACCTGGTGGCCCTTTATCTGTCAACAGAATTATATATTGTATGAGTTAATGCAGTGTGTGCTTTGTTTGTTGGCTTTACGTTCTTTTTAATTGCTTGTTTATAATAACTTTCCATTAGTCTGTGTTCACTAGAGCACACTTTGTTCAAAACTCTAGTGAGCTGCTTCTTGCGATTGATTTCAATGGAGTATGTTAGCATTTTGCTTAGGTAACAGAACAATGCACTGGGGAAAAAAAGGTGTAGGGTTCAGAAATTGCTAGTAGATTTCACAAATAATTACAAAGAAATTGCAAGTTAAACATTGAATTAAACATGAAATTTAGAATAGAAAACATTGAAATGGTAGCCTAAACTTTGTATTATTTATTACACACATTTTGGGTAAAATAATCTGTTTTGAACTATTTTTAGTTTTGAATGAAATTTTAGTTTATTTATTTTATTTACATTTTTGTTTGGTAGGCCTATTTATTGCAATGTATTCTAGAATTGAATTCTCCATGAATGAATTAAAATTTGGGCCAAATGAGGTGAATTATGTATAAATAAACAAACATTAACTACCTTTTGGAAACACTCCTTTGATGCCTTAAAATGCTTCCTATGTAGGCATGTCACTAGGCTTTGGAACAGTAGAAAAAAATCTGAGCTCTCTATTTAATCCTCTGGCCTTTCAGTGCTCAAACCTTGCCGATAACATTGAAAAATAATGTTGGTATTACTGTAATGATTGAGGCTTTATGTGTTTAGCACTAGACACCTTCAAGGCCATCATAAGCTTTAAAACTGGGATGACATACAGTTGTATTTAGAGGAACGGACAGGAACCGCTTCAGTTGAAGCAAGTTTATTTGATCTCTCACACTTCCGGCTGAGAAAACCATGAAACACAATAAAGCATCTCAGCATAATCTATTTATTTATCTTTCCCTTTTTTTCTCCAAGACCTTAGTATATTCTCTGAACTCCTCTGCGTCTCAGCTAGAGCGTGTGAAATCCATCCCGAATCAATACTGTCGTCTGATACCTTTATTTGACGATCTCTGTGCGGGCTACTTGGGATTGCGTGCAACCAACAGACGCACCTGACACGACCATCAAACATGATTTCCAGCGAGTGACTTCATTCAATATGGCTCATAAAGAAATAGTAGTGTGTAAAAATCCATTTTTGGTCAGGCAAGGTGACCTTGTGGGAGGGGAAGTGGTCTTTGCTTTAAGGCTTAGTCGCTCAAGTGGAGCCATCCATCACTGCACATTTCCAGGAAAAACAAATTATGCCCTGTACCAGCACATAAACGTGGCCAATCAATATCTCTGCCCTGCCTCAAATGCCACACATTTTACACCATTTCTAATCATCTTGTTGTCTTGCCACCTCTGCCAGTTCAATGGAGTGTATCATAGCCATTAATTTTTTTTCCTTTTTATTATTATTATTTTTTTTTATGAACAGTTGTTAAAATGTGTGACATCGCTTTTCATCTTCTGAACTAATCGGTTTTGTAGCTTGAATCAATTGTATGCTGCTCATAATAAAAAACCTTTTTGAAGTTCATTATTATTGTTTATTATATCGTTTTTTGTATTGATATATTCTCTCTTTTTGTAACAGATAGTGTACTTTTTTTTCTAACCACCACCCCTCCACTGTCTGCTTTTTTGACAAGATAGATATTCAGTTTTTATCTTTTTAACAGTGTATATATGAAATATGGCTGTTATTATATTTTTCATTTACATTTCCGTTATAATAAAATACCTCTTTGGGGTTTATTGTTATGGTTTATGTTTATTATACTTTTTACTATACTTTATAGTATACTATACTTTTTATTTGGCAATTTCTTAAATTATTTATTTTTTGTCACATCTTAACAGAGCAACAGAGAATTTAACAGTGCATATTTCTTTCTATTTTAACTATGAATAACTGTTTTACACATATTTCATGCAATTCTCAAACCTTTTCCCAAGTCCTCTTCTTGTATTTTTGGTATTCAAGTGCATATCTTTATTTATTTGATCTTACCACCACCTCTCCACTATGGGAATAGCAATCTTTTTGACAATATGGATATATAATATTTGAAAACATATTTTTAGCAGTGCAGATGTGAATTATGCTGTTTTTATGTTTAATTTTTAATTTACATTTCAGATTTGTGTTTAGATTACCTCCAAACTCCTTGTCAAGATCTAAAATGACATATCATAAATGAGCATCCTTAGTCTATACAGCATCTAAATTAAACTTTCAATATCACTTTTACAAAAATAACTAAAAGTAGAGATAGTGATGAAGGATTTAACAAGAGAAAACGTGATAAGGGCCCACAGTATGGTTAGCAAAAAACAAAAAAAAAAGCGGTGCTTTTTCTCCAGGATTTAAAAAAATCAACTCAGATTGGATTTTTCTAGAAGTCATCTGTTTCATGTTGCCAGAGAATCGTTATGGGGACATGGTCAAAGCTCTTCTCTCCTCCTCTCTTATCTGCACAATCCTGTTCTGATTGAAGCGGTAACTCTCAACTGCCTTTGATCAGGTCGTGTGTCACTTAAGACTGCTCTGAATGGAGTCTCATCTTCCTCATCCTGCAGAGTTCCAGATCGGCTTGGGCTCTCAATCAAAAACACAATTAGAACAGCATAAAAAAAAAGACAGGCCTGCTCCGTCTTATCCATACAATCAGCTGCCTTTACCTTCCTCCATTCATCCTTCTTTTTTTAATTTTCTCTTTTTTGTTTCACAGCACGTCAGGTTTTTTGAAGAATTAACCATTGATCACCTCCTGCACTCGTACATGTGATAAATGAAAGCAGGAAAAGCAGATAGATGTGCTGCTACAGTCCAGCAATCAGCTTTATTTATTTTTTTGAATTATTAAATTTATTTTTTTGGGCTGCATATCTGCGTTCAGTTAACAACAGAGATCGAAGATGAATTTGGTTGCTATGTGATGCAATTTCTTAAACTCATCCCTTTGGCTGCTCACACTGTCATGGCAATGTGGAAGATTGTTCCCGGGAAGACGGGCAGCACTTCTGGAAAGCATTAATTACCACAGAATGGGATCATTAATCAGAGCTGTCTATGCCAGACAGAGCAGAAGGCAGCAGAAAAGTGCTCCTCTCTGCTTCTGTGCTGAATGACTGGAGGTGTTCTTATGCATAGTACCCTAGTGCACAGAAGGACTGCAACCAAACTAGGACATTGACATAATGAAGACAGATTTGCTTTGGGGACCTTACCATTTCATACATCTTAACAACAAGGGACAAGGAGGACCTTATAGTGCTCCTGAATTTCCACTAAATTATCCCCTTTCCTCGTATCTTCTTGAATCATTGCAGATGGAAAAATTCTAAATGCATGAAAAACAACTAAGATGACACACATCTCTATTTAAAGCCTACATGGGGCTTTATACTTATTTACAATAATCAACTATTTTAAAATTAATGCATTTAATGATTTTTCCTGCTATCTGTTGTGAATGTACAGCATCACTCCAGGCAGGGTTTGCTCTTAAATGCCACTTGCTTAAGTGCTGCAAATGTTTAGTTAATTTGATTAAACAGAAGTAAGTGTATGTTAATTTTGTCAATATTGTGCGAATGGAAACAGACTTGTAATGAACTTAATGCATTTGATCCAGTGGAGTTAATTTAATTCACACAACCTTAAGGACCCCAATGGAATCGCTTGACGAATGCAGTTTTCTTTCTGCACCATTTCTGATCTATTCAGAGGGGCGACAGTGTTTCCTAACTGTTTTTGCATATGCGTGTGCATTGCATTCATGTAAAAATGCATTATCATATGGACAGTCAGCAAGAATTAAAGTGCGTCTAATGCCAGTAAAGGATTCTTCAGACTGATTGAACTCATTTTGAAAAGAATTGCAAAAAGCTCTTCTCTGTACTAAATTGGCCAGTTAGAATGGGTATTCAAATGACGCAGTGAAGGGCGCAATGAAATTTCCCTCTTTTTGCAACCAATTACTTGTCAGCGGTAACCACTCAATCCAATCAGCGTTCAGTAACACATTAGTATGTTTTAAATTATTATTGATCCAAAAGATAATTAATCTTTAATGCCATTTGCTGGTGTATATAGGCTCACTTTTGTAGATTACGCTTTAATGAAAACACTCAGTTGTCTTGTAGAACAGTAATTTAATGTGTTTTTGCTGTGTTGTCTTTGTAGCGTCTGGAGGTCCGAGCACTTCAAAACAGTGAATTTTTCCAAAGTAAGTGGTTCAATAGATTCGAAGCTTTGGTTTCCCCTCCACTAGGTTGCATTTGTTTGTAAATCTGACTGTATCGGTCATGTCGTGCTTTTGATTTACTAAAAAGAACCGTCTTATAAGAGTCATTTGTTGTTAAATCGGACTGTGAGTTATGATTTTGGTTCACCAAGTAGAAGTACTTGCAAGCATCATTTGTAAATCAGAATACACTGGCCGCTAATGCTGTGACGCTAAATCATGATTTGATATGCTTTTGTTTGTCAGGTGGCTTTAGTGGATATATTCATTCTAAACGGCATTTATTTGGATGAACACTTGGATATGGAGGTATATTGGATATTAAAGGGATAGTTCACCCAAAAATGAAAATGTTATGTTTATCTGCTTACCCCCAGGGCATCTAAGATGTAGGTGACTTTGTTTCTTCAGTAGAACACAAACGAATATTTTTAACTCAAACCGTTGCAGTCTGTCAGTCTTATAATGGATGTGATTAAACCCTGCGGCTCGTGACGATAAATTGATGTGTAAAGACACGAAACGATCTGTCTGTGCAAGAAACTAAACAGTATTTATATCGTTTTTACCTCTGATGCACTGCAATGTCTGAACTGTCCTGAGCGCATCCTCGACTGCCGGCACGTGAGGTATCTTCTTCTTCTTGCTTTACGGTGGATCGCAGTCTTATAAGTGCATTACCGCCACCTATCTCTCAAATGGACCATTGACATTCCTAATTGACATTGTATATAGAGTGTCAATGGTCCATTTGAGAGATGGGTGGCGGTAATGCACTTATAAGTCTGCGATCCGCCGTAAAGCAAGAAGAAGAAGATGTGTCACGCGCCGGCTAATTTGGTTTTGTTTGTGTATGTTTTTTTTGACTCAAAGCCTTGATTCCCATTCCCTTCCATTATAAGACTGACAGACTGCAACGGTTTGAGTTAAAAATCTTCGTTTGTGTTCTACTGAAGAAACAAAGTCACCTACTTTTGGGATGCCCTGGGTGTAAGCAGATAAACAGCAAATTTTCATTTTTGGGTGAACTATCCCTTTAATGAAGTGTAAGACAATTTTTCAACGTTTGGGAGTAGAGTAGCTTAGATGACCTCAAAGCTTACATATGGAAACTAATTTCAACAAAACATGGCTAGAATTCACTTTAGATATTTAGTCTTTTGCAGTTATGCTCATGAATATGATCTTTCTCCATCTACCTTCTGCCAATTATGGCAGAGAACAGACAGTTATCTGTCTTGAAGACTCCTTTCATAGTGGCACAGTTCCTTCTGGCTAAACGTTCATCTTCATAAACCACCAATGTGCTAACCTTAAGCCAATCCACTGGCCATTTCAAGAGCATTTTAAGTTGTCTTATTACTCTCAATGATTTCTTTCAGCTCTAGATCTCCTGTTCTTATGAATTTGTCTATAATTGGCATAAGAGTGCCTTTTTCTTTACCCATTGTTGCAATAAGCTGAATAAAGCTTCCCCCCTGCCAGAATGTATTTTTTTGCTTAGCCTAATGTTTTCAGAGATAATAAAGCAGATGCTTTGTTGTTTTTTAGCATTACTGCGGCACACATTCAAAAGGAATTTGGCAAATCGCATCGATCTCTCACATCAGCCGCTTTAAATACTCTGTTTAATGTTGCATCACATCTCTGCCTCTAATTATCGGAAACCTCTCGGCAAGGATAAAATGGATAATGCTTATTTGAACTTCTTCAAGGCCTTTTCTCAAGCAGTTTAGGCATGGCTCTGTAAGTAAGCGCTAGCTGGGTGGAATTTATGAGTAGTTTCACAATCTCACCAGATCCTGTCCTGTTATACTGTTCCATTAAATCTCTTGCTCTCCTCTGATGTCATTGTGATGTCATTATTTATTCCCCCCCCCCACTGAATGATGGTTGCAGATTCAGTCCATCTTCAAAGTAGCTGTGCAAGTGCATCTGCCAGGCTGAATTCTTGTCTCCATCCCACAGATATTCTCCTTCAGAGAACTGATTTAACAGCAGTATTTTAATGGCCGTTCACTTTGCAGCCAACACCGGCTAATGAGTCCACAATAATTAGTTGAGGTACGTTGAGCACCGCCAGTAAAAGTCCAGGTGGTGTGACTAATTACAAAGGTGTTCAAGGCCTTACTTACACCAGAACAAGA
>NW_015556132.1:0-812 GCF_001515605.1 Sinocyclocheilus anshuiensis | reverse complement strand
AGAAAATACAGAATAATTAGAACAATCATTAACATAACAGAGTGTATCATAGCCTATCTATACACATATTTCCCAGAATGTTCTTGCCACCTGGTAGCAATTCTTACACGGCCCGGTAGTGGGTCGCGACCCAGTGGTTGGGGACCTCTGGCCTATAGCATGGTGTATTTTTATTAGTTCTGATTTATATATAGGCTGAGTGAGTTTGACGTTGTATTTTGTTGTTGCTTCAACTGCATTCAAGCAATTGACGGCGAACTGCCGCTAATTCGAAAGTGAAAGTAAAATGCGCACTGCGCTTTTAAAGGGTTAGTTCACCCAAAAATTAAAATTCTGTCATTAATTACTCCCCCTCATGTCGTTCTAAACCCGTAAGACCTCCGTTCATCTTCGGAACACAAATTAAGATATTTTAGATTAATTTTGAGAGCTCTCTGACCCTCCCATAGATTGTAGGGGTGCAACGGTTCAACTTACTCACGGTTCGGTTTGTATCACGGTTTTGGTACAGTTCAGTATGTGCTATGTTTAGGGAAAAAACTATATTGTCAAATAAAAATAATGAAGATAACAAATTATCTAACTACAAGCAACAGCACAAATAAATACAATAGAGCAAAGATACAAATACAATAAACAGTGCTTTTCAGGTTTTTTAGGTAGGTCTGACATTAGTTTTTAGGTACAGAAATTGTATAAAGTAATCAAATGTAAAATGACATTGCATATTTGACTGTATAAATTAAATATTAATCCTTATTAAAGTAACAAAAGTTATTCAATCAAGAGCAGTGAGTGATTTCCGTGTTGTT
>NW_015556131.1:0-939 GCF_001515605.1 Sinocyclocheilus anshuiensis | reverse complement strand
TGAGGGGCAGGGGCTCAAGTGGAAAAAAGGGCACTTTTCATGTTTATTTTTTTTCTAAACACAACTTTAAATATATTAGGGGTGTGCGATATTGACAAATATATATATATATATTATCGATAATGATAGTTAGACAATATTTTGCTGAGTTATTGCTGTGTTTGGTACTTTTGACAGGTTAATTAGGACTGCCATGGGCAGCTGACTCCCAAAGCTTTTAATATTCTTCATATTCTGTGTGGTGGTTATAGTTTGCAGGAGTAATAGAAATGAACATTTCCAATAAGTTGAAATTGATTTGTACCTTTTATAAGGCCAATTTTTTAACCTAATTAAATGTGTATATATACATCATCTTTTGTGTCAAATTCTTAAATGTAATCAATCAAACAAGACACTATAGGGCTACCAATCAAATGACATCAATACCAACAAAATTTGTGTTTGCAATACAGAGGTGGCACAGAATCTGAAGTAGCATTTAGATGCATTTACACAGACTGTTTAATGCAGGAAATGAGTGCAGTTAACCTGCAGTTACAAATGCATAATGTTTTTGATGTTTTCAAAACAAAACGTTCAGTATTGAGATTTGAAATTAATTTGGGGAAAAAAACAAGTAGGCATAACTGCAGACCGGAGATCGACAAAACGCTGAAATGGCTCTGTAACGTAGCTATCACACGATGAGCGATAAGCACTGAACAATACTCGGCCTTGAATGGTGGTGTGAGACTGATTTATATAGTGTGTGTTATTGGTTTCAGGTGAGCTTGTGATTAGCGCAATGGAGCATGGGAAATGTAGTCCAGGGTGATGTGTAATAGTCTGTGTGGTGTGAGAGTCAATATAATGGGAGGGCGACCTCTGGTGGCAAGTGGAGGGAAGTTCATAGACAGGATTCGTGACATAGCCCCCCACCAAGGAGCGGCTTCCAGA
>NW_015556130.1:729-925 GCF_001515605.1 Sinocyclocheilus anshuiensis | reverse complement strand
TTGAGGGGCTCATCCAGGGCACTATTAAAAAGGTCCTTGAGGGCCAGATCATTGAACCCCAACCCCTCTGCAGCACCGCTGAACTCCAGAACAAACCTTCTCACATCAGTACCCCGCTGACGGAGGGAGCTCAGGTCCTTGAACTGGATGATCCGTTGGTAGAGGGGGCTGGAGAGAGTGGAGGGTGGTGGGCAAC
>NW_015556130.1:0-157 GCF_001515605.1 Sinocyclocheilus anshuiensis | reverse complement strand
GAAAACCCATAAGCCCCGTGTTCACACAAGACAACAAGAAAAGCATGCGGCTGAACACAAACCGCGTGCTACACAAAACACAACACACGTGGACAGAAGAGCGCATGGCCGCGCGAACTCGAGACCGCACGCTCACACAACCAGACAGAACATGGAG
>NW_015556129.1:0-1584 GCF_001515605.1 Sinocyclocheilus anshuiensis | reverse complement strand
TGTTCATATTAAGAGCCTATATATTGATAAATGATTAATAAATGTGTAGGCCTATTTGAAAATGTTTTAAAACTGGTCTACCCAGTTTGACACATTTTCATTTTCAAATATTATGTCTATTAAAATAAGGCTGTAGCTCATATAGTAGCCTATTGTTCATGTGTTGACATCTACTGAAGCCTTATGATCACAGTCGTAGGGAGACAGTGGCGTAGCGAGTCAGCCCCGGGCCCATGCAAAAAATGTGTACGGCCCCCCAAACGTTATGGGCTCTAACTCGGTTAACTTAATTTAGGCCCTATTGTTGATGCCCCCCCAAACGTTATGGGCTCCAACTCGGTTAACTTAATTTAGGCCCTATTGTTGATTTTTCTGAAGTAAATAACATTACGTGAATCGTGACTATTCACAAACTGTTTTATTTACGGTATAGTCTAATGCTTGGAAATTATGTTTTAAGTTTTCAAGTCCATTATTTGTAGCACGCAAGCCACTCAATAATCGCAGCTTTGTTAATACAAAGTCTCAGCCTTTTGTCAATTTTATGATAAAATACAAACAATAAACGTCTTTTTACACTCTTTAGTTTGTAGTGAGCTTCGCCTCAGTTCAAGCTGCATATTTTACGCTCTTTAATTTGTAGTGAGATAATTCACCTCAGTTCAAGCTGCATATGAATAAATGATATTTTCCTCTTTAATATTTGCAGCACGAAATAAACATGAATATTTTAATGCATGTTGAAAAAAATCAGAACAATTGAATATAAACGAATGTCATGAATCGATCAATCAGAGTTTTAAAAAAAGTCAAAAGAATGACGGATGCCACAGACTTTTATTTTTTTGGAGGAGTAGGCATATATGTGGAATTTTCACATTAACTTCACGCAATATAACATGATTTTATTATCTTAATTTTAACTTTATTAGTTAATCTTATTTATTTAGTTATTTTTCAACCTGGCACAAAAATGCTGCAGTATAGGCTACTGAATGCAAACACAATTTTGGCACAGCGGCTCAAAAAACAAACAAAATAAATAAATAACCCCCCCCCCCAAGAAAAGTAAAAAAATAGTGAGTGGATATTTGTATTATTTGTTAATAAACCAATGTTTTCTGAGTCAATGTTACAAAAATTAATTTGACCAACCTGACTCGCCATCTCCTCATTGGTCGTGCCTTTAGAGAGACATTCATCTTTAGGGATTACATAATGAAAGAGGTTTTGTTTTCGATTTGAATTATTTCGTTTTAAAATAGTAATTTAAAGCATTCTATAGATATATTTATCATGTCGGTGAAGCGCTCCTGCGCAAGACCATGAGGACAGAAAGCGCATATCCTGTTTGTTTTCCTTATTTTAGAAAAGCACAAGGTTTTGTTGATATTGTGAGCGCACACAAATACAAGCAGACCCTTTGCAGTTCCGAATGATGTATACTCTTACCTTTATGAGCAAATATGACAGCGTATTTTTTAGTTTCCACTGTTATTAAAAAAAATGCAAGTGATCGCGCTGGCACCTTCATGTCCAGCAAAGCCCGCTTTAGTTTTATATCCAAACGATTGGATATGCGCC
>NW_015556128.1:0-1529 GCF_001515605.1 Sinocyclocheilus anshuiensis | reverse complement strand
CAGGCCCTAAGATTAGAAACATCTGGGAAACAAAAGTGGGGGCCTGCTTTCTTTACCATAACAAGAACCCCTTCTCTCTAGGGATTGTATGCACAAAGGAACCATTCTATGTATGGAAAACTGTATGGAATATGTACCCCACGCCTTAAAATCCAACCTGTATAAAAGGGGAGACAGAAAGACATTCTGGAGATGTTTTGCTGCAGAGAGCGTCTCCGCTTTATTCTCATTGATGATGTAATAAAGTGTATCTTCTGGCATCAAAAACCCAAGACTGAGTGTGGTTCCTCAGAGCAGCTGCTGATGACACTACAACGTTTTCTACGTTGTTTACGCTTTGATTTGAAGCTGACACAGAATAGCATACACTGTTTACTTTCAGTGGATACTCTCCAAAATGGCACAAGGGTGATGCGGAGGAGACGAATTGTTGAATAAAGTCGTTATTTTGTTTTCTTTGCATAGTGGCCACCGAATAGGTAAGCAATTTTGCTTATATAATTCGTTTGTTTTGTTTGCCGGTCTGCCCTTGGTGGTAAGGACACTTAAAATCTGCTCTTCCAGAATATAGAAAATTGAGAATAAAAAATGTTAAAAAAGGGGTTTTGATGCCAGAAGAAATAACTGCATGCACAGATTTGGTTTAATATTGGGAAGGCCTTGATAGGTAACCTAAATTGAAGCTGGATGGTGTAGGCAGAAATACATTACGTGTAATGGTCTGTATTTATTGTGGATTGGGCCTAAAAGGGCAGCAATCAACAATGAAGCAGATATAATAAAGGATAGCGCGCAAAGACCTACAGATACCGCTTTGAGAAAGAAAAAGGTGTAAGGAGGCTCAGAGGGCTGCACGGGTAGGCAAAAATCCCTGCTGGGCGCTGTTTTTTTTACTGAGTTAAGGGAGAAATTGTCAGTAAAAGAACGAGAGCCCTGCAGGTCACTCGAGGAAGAGTGTAGTGTTTTGTTGTATGAGACTGAAACTGTGTCTGTGTCCGTATGAATGTCTGTATGAGTGATGTTGAATGTATGAGGAAATAAATAAATTCCGTATTGGATGGGTACAAGCTGCACACCCTCTTGGTCCATCACTTAAATGTGGCTTGGCGTGGATGGACGCAGCTCGTGCCGCACCCGAGGGGGATGAATGAATGCATTAGCCCTATAGATAAAGGGAAAAAATATGAATGCTTTAGCCCTATAAAAGGGAAAACGAATGAAAGCATGAGCCCTGTCTGAATAAAGGGACGAGCAGTGTGAATGTGATTAGGAAAATAATATCAATAAAGATTGAATCAAGATCTGGTATAGACTTTTACTGGTATAGATGTTTGGTGTCTGTGTGGAAGAGAAGGAGAACATTTTCAGAGATCAGTGCAGTAGAAGTGAGATCAAGGAAGCAAGTTAAATAAGTATATTAAAAATAATTATAAGTGTGGAAAAAATTGTAAAGAGAAGTAAAGATAAATAAAGAATTATCTTTAATAAAAGATTACATACTGAGTGATTGTAAAATAGAGTTGAGACTA
>NW_015556127.1:741-842 GCF_001515605.1 Sinocyclocheilus anshuiensis | reverse complement strand
GCCGTGTGAGGCACTTTTTATTATGGATGGATGCGCTTTATTTCAGTTCTTTTGGTCTGATGAACTGCCAACACCCGCTGACTGCCATTAAACAGCCTGGA
>NW_015556127.1:0-708 GCF_001515605.1 Sinocyclocheilus anshuiensis | reverse complement strand
ACCCGCTGACTGCCATTAAACAGCTTGGAAGATCAAAGTCAATTTTTAATATAACTCCGATTGGATTCATCTAAAAGAGGAAATTCATAAACGCCTAGGATGGCTTGAGGGTGAGTAAATAATGGGCTAATTTTCATTGCACTATCCCTTTAACATTTTACAGAGTTTAATGTAGCAATGTGGTCACTCAGTTTTCTAGATTTGTTTTAATTGTGTAATAGATTTGAACAAAGAAATGAAGTTCTACGCACGTATTGGCCATGACTTGATTGCAAATACATTTACATTTTACATTTAGTCATTTAGCAGACGCTTTTAGATATCTATAGAAACCTTGGGGAATCAGCCAAATAAATTAAGTTAATTCAGATTTAATGTGCGGCTGCAGATGAGGCATTAAGTGCATGGCACTGTGACCAACGTAACATTTTACAGAGTTTAATGTAGCAATGTAGTCGCTCAGTTTTTCTAGATGTTTTAATCGTGTAATAGATTTGAACAAAGAAATCAAGTGCTACACACATGTATTGGTCATGACTTAAATACAAATACAAAAATTAGACGAGTAAAGAAAACGCGGTACTTATTAAAAGAATCACCCCTTTATTTAAATATATGAACACAGGAAACTGCTGTTAACAGGTTAATGTATCGTTTCCCATTCCATGACTAGGGATATGCCGGTATCAAATTTTCATGTTGCGATTA
>NW_015556126.1:0-1373 GCF_001515605.1 Sinocyclocheilus anshuiensis | reverse complement strand
CGTCATAAAACCATTTTGAGACGCAAGTGCATTAAACCACTTACAGAGAGTCGCGCACAGCCGCATGCGCGAGCAGTCTTCACAAACAAGCGCGAGTCAGCATTTGAAATTGAAAGCAGCCTTCTGTTAGTGAGGTTCATATTTTAAATATATAAGTCCACTGCATTCTAAACCACATAAATTACTTCGTAGAGCATTTGTAAGGAAAATACCGACGGGCGAAACCGCCCTCAAGTGTAACATCAAACAAATCGCGCGTCTCTCACAGCGCATCCTGTGCAATGAAGCCCGCAAATGTCCTTGTAATTCGCTTCAACCTTTCCGAACTTTATGAAAGATTATTTTACGGAAGGTTCGAGTGCTGTATGTGTGTGTGAGACATTGGAAGCAAGCAGAATACGGGTGTTGATTTTTTTTCTCCCACCCCTAATATATATATATATATATATATACACACACACACACATATACATTTTTATATATTAAATGACGCATTGTTCAAATGATTAAATAAAGGCTTTACAGAAGGTTTTTGTGTTACTGAAAATGAAATGAAACATGCAACAACAAACCTTTCAAATTTGCATTAAAATAAAATTTTAGTTAAGGTAATAAAAATTGTTAAGATAACTTGATTTAATTGCACGGAATTAACATGATCGAAGAATATATCTAACATAAAATAATGTTAAAGCTAACATAACGGAATTATGTTAGGATAACCATGTACACATTACTTTTTGAAAATACATCTGATTAACACAAAAGTATTATAATGAAACCGCATAAATGTGTAGGACACTGTGAACTCAAACTAAATGTGTGGAACCAATGTCCATAATTCAATTGAGTAAATCCAACAAATCTTTTTTTTTTCAGTGTATATATATATATATAGCAAATTTACTGATTAAATGACGAGAATTGTAGTTAGTAACATAATCTGTTAGATTACTGATTTTACTTAATGTGTTGTGCCTACTTTAAAATTAATAAATTATTAGAAAAATAAAAAACAATCAAAGTAATGACTGAATGCTAAAAATATAAATATTTGATTTGTTTACCTGCATGTCAGTATGACCATTAACCGACATCAGAGATCTGTGAACGTGCAAATGTGTTGTTATATTACTGAAATAACATCTGAGGGATCTTCAAGTATAGCCTAGTATTGTTAGGTTAAATGGGTTTGGCAGACAAAATAAGTTTGGGACTGCACATGAAAACAGCAATGACATCACACATCTAAAGTTTTCCTGGTTTTAAATATTTCTTTAAATATATGAAACTTTTGTCCAGATCAATAATTAGTGAAAGTGATGAAGACATAGGGTTTCACAGCTATATCAGCAGTGTTTAGTAACCTGCAT
>NW_015556125.1:699-893 GCF_001515605.1 Sinocyclocheilus anshuiensis | reverse complement strand
AAATATTTTGATAAATTACTGAAAAAAATAAATAAATGACTTTTTTAAAACTATTTAACTGATTGTATTAATCGGTCAAAAATTCTTACGGTCAGTTAACCGTTAACCGTTTAAAATGAACATCCCTAATTTATACATCATCTGAAAGCTGAATAAATAAGCTTTCCATTGATGTATGGTTTGTTAGGATGGGA
>NW_015556125.1:245-479 GCF_001515605.1 Sinocyclocheilus anshuiensis | reverse complement strand
TGGAACATGATCTTTACTTAATATCCTAATGATTTTTGGCATAAAAGAAAAATGTATAATTTTGACCCATACAATGTACTTTTGGCTATTGCTATACCCCAGCGAGTTAAGACTGGTTTTGTGGTCCAGGGTCACATATATTGATTACTGCGACAGGCCTAGTACTATCAGACTGCAGTTCTGGAAAATAAGGACCGTGTTCGAACTATACCGTGGACTTTGGGGGAGCCCACT
>NW_015556125.1:0-160 GCF_001515605.1 Sinocyclocheilus anshuiensis | reverse complement strand
GGCTTACAATGACTTACAAAGATACATAACAGCTACAAGTGTATGCACTACTTCCTTTATGCAAGCACTATATAGGATAAGTCATTATTCAGGATTTACCCTATTATACTTTATGGACACGAATTGATAGGTGAAACAACAAACAGCCACCCACAAATAG
>NW_015556124.1:0-1114 GCF_001515605.1 Sinocyclocheilus anshuiensis | reverse complement strand
TGGCCCCGCCCCCAGACCTGTACATCATCTTACATTTCATACAGTCAGTGTTGCCAGATGTACGATAATTATCGCATCATTTTGACCTCTATACGATGTACGATCAATAATGAAAAAAATCCCATAATGTACGATAATTTCATAATTTTATGACAATTCAAATGATGGTAGTTGTAGTCATAGGGCTTCTATATTCATACACGAAATTGTCTCATTACAGACACTCTAAATGCGCTCGTGCACACCTCAGAGTGTGTTAAGAATGCAGGAGGGTGCCCTGCTTTAAAGCCAACGAGCACTATGTTGCGGTCCATGATGGCAAGAACCCCCTCAACATCTGGCAACACCATAAACTGTAGGGCAACACGCAGGCTTCCGATGACAGCGGCTCAGATGTGGAGTTAACACCGCGCTGCAACAGCTAAAGTCTGTCTACACTGGACGTGACAAAGCGAGTGTTAAAAATCATTTTAATACGTCATAAATAGAACGAGGCATAAGTTTACTGTCGGGGATGTGTAGTGTCGTGCCGCGCCGCATCCAGTGCAGACAGTCACTGATTATAATGTGTTATAAATATACATATATACATACATACATATATACATACATATATATATATATATAGTTTGGGAACCGCTGCATTACTTCATGCTGTGTTCACCTACCAGACATGATACTACTAGATGACTGATGACCACCGCTCCAAGAGCCCACCATCTCTGTCGCTCACATGACTCGAAGAAAACAACCCCCCAGAACATATGCAGCAAGATAATGGCCAGTGTCATAAAAGCTGTGGAGAGAAAGCATATGCTGAATGCTTGAGTCACTCAATATGATTCCCAGGCTTTAAACACTAACTGGCATCTCATTACCTGAGGATATGAAGTAATGTTGAGAGTCGCCATGGATACCGACGGTTCCCGGTCCCAAGGAATCAGAGAGTATGTTGACCACAGAGAACGCTCCGCTCATGAAGCCAAAGCCCAGACCGGACACTGCAAACCAACGACACACACACTTAAACACTGGCTGTTTATTGCAAAAGGGTCTGGCTGCAGCCTTTCACTTGCACTCTCAGACTTGCATTCTCAGACACTTGCGCTTCCGC
>NW_015556123.1:0-477 GCF_001515605.1 Sinocyclocheilus anshuiensis | reverse complement strand
TTGTGGTGGCCCGCCACAAATAGATTTTCCAAAAGGCTTTGACTTAAACATGTATAGCACTGCACGGCACGTCTCAAAGTCGAAACCCGGTGCGGGTGTTTTTATATCACTGAATTTCTGAAGGAAGCCGACTGTCTTCAGAAAATTATGGATGTCATTTTCATTTCATCTTGCCTTTAATGCCTGAGCAGCGTTTGTGAGCGCAGCGCTTATTTGATTACAGCCGTTACTGGGGAAACCTCTATCTCTCCCGCTCTACAAGCGCCTCCAGCTGGCAGAGAATGAATTTGCATAGGCTATATATGCCGCCACAAATAGAGTGCAAGTATGTGGGAAACACCGCTTCTGTTATGAATATTATTCAATATTTTAATTTGAATGTCGGATTGAAATGAACATTGCTGTTATTAGAGTAGTTAAGCGCGGCTAATTCTAATATAATGAGCATTAGAATTAAGTTTCTTTATTAACCATTTA
>NW_015556122.1:245822-246209 GCF_001515605.1 Sinocyclocheilus anshuiensis | reverse complement strand
TATTCTCACACAGGCCTACAACTAAAACACATGGCCCCAATTCACTTAACTGTGGGACCAATGGACCTTGTTCACCCAGTATACGTCTCATCACTTAACACGTATCCACTCCTCATCAAGGACATACAATGGAACAACAGACACCTGAGTCACTACTTCCTCGTTGTCCCCAACCTACCTCATGACATCTACATTGGAGCAGACATCATGGTCCGGCTCAATGCCTGTGTGGACATCATGAACGACGTCATATGGGCTCCCCTGACATGCCAACTGACCACCGCAGTCAACCTCAAAAACCTTCGGTCTGGTCAAACAATGCCAGACGCATGCGCCATGATCAGTGAGCAAGAAGCTGCAATACCTGCCTACAGCAAGAGTGTCAGC
>NW_015556122.1:244377-244743 GCF_001515605.1 Sinocyclocheilus anshuiensis | reverse complement strand
TTTTAACTTTAAATCAGCAGGCTTTTATTTTGGCGGGTTGCCGGCAAGTAAGTATATGCGCTTCCGACAGGCGTGTGCGAGCACGAACACTTGTGCCACCGTGGACATTTTTAAAGGGGCCATATGATGCGATTTCAAGTTTTCCTTTCTCTTTGGAGTGTTACAAGCTCTTGGTGCATAAAGAAGATCTGTAAATTTGCAAAGACTAAAGTCTCAAACCCAAAGAGATATTCTTTATAAAAACACGCCCTCACATGTCTACATCATGATGTGGGAAGATTTGCATAACACGACCCAAATGTTCACGCAAAGAAAGAAGGCATAACTTTGATTCTCGCTGTAGTATTGTTGTTGCCGCCGCCACCA
>NW_015556122.1:225056-244231 GCF_001515605.1 Sinocyclocheilus anshuiensis | reverse complement strand
TACTTTGTTTGGCCTTCCAAAAGAGGACACGACTAGAAATCAGTGGTTAAGTTGTATTTACAACACTGTTCCAGAACTGTTCAAACCAAATATTCAGATGTGTGCAACGAATTTTATGGAGGATGAGGACTGTTTCCTGGGAGAGTAGCCACCGGTGTTCTGGTGAATTCAGTTCCCCTGTTTTCCCTTCGGCGTGCATGCTGACCACAGTCTATGATGCTGACAAATAATGCTGACTCACAGCCTGTAAGTACGTTTTCATATTTAAAGGATTTGCCACTGATGATTCAAAACACGAGTCCGATCACAAATGCAAATGCAGACATGGTTTTATGTTTAGGCGGCGCGATGCAACACGTAAAAAGACAGTGTAAGTCATTATAATCCGTAATTATGTCCCCACTGGATGCAACAAATGCCTCGTTTATAATGGGTTTTATTGTTTTTGTCTCATTGTGCCGGGACACGAAATCACAGTATGTTAAGGGGCATAACATTTCCGTCACACGCTTGAGGTATTCGGCCAATCACAACGCACTGGATAGCTGGCCAATCAGAGCACACCTCGCTTTTCAGACCGATGAGCTTTGTAAAAATTGACGCGTTTCAGAAAGGCGGGGCATAGAGGAGAAACAATAATGTACAGTATGTGGAAAATAATGTGTTTTTTTAACCTTAAACCGCATAAACACATTTCATTACACCAAATACACAAAATAATGTTCTTTTTAGCAGCATCATATGACCCCTTTAATTTAATTTAATGTTATAATATGTTCTCTAATATCGGTACTGTTTGTTTATGGGCAGGTTTTGGAGTAAGTCACTTCATCTTTCAGCTAAGTTACGAGTGAAACGCGAGGCTGCGTGGTCTGAAGTTTGCAGTTACCCCGGCGAACAGCAGCCCTTCAGCTCAGCTCAGATTTCGGCGACACACCAGCACGAGAATTAGCGCTATTTCGGTAAAAAGCGATTACAGAGAACGGTTGAATACGCTTAAATTAAATTGCTACTTTTAAATGTTAAATTGTTTATGTCTAAAATGCTTGTTAAATGAGTTTAAATGTATGTAATGTTGTAAACTATGCTGTATTCATCCAAATAAGTTAAATTTGTCTTGTTTTTTTGTCCACGTGTTCTTGCTTGATAATAAATATTCATCTTTTGATTAATGCTGTTGCCTTTAGTTATTCTGTGTGTGATTTTTAATTTCCAGCCCATTTTAAGGCAGCAATATGATAATTTTTAAACAATAGATTACTTAAATAAAACAACCCAGCATGGTGGGTAAAAACGTTTTACCCTACCAGCTGGGACAAAATAACCCAGCATGCGTTCTGTCCAATATTTACCCAGCACTGGGTTGCCAAATAATAATGTTTTTAACCCAGCATTTTTTAGAGTGTAGGGTAGGTTTAGGAGTAGGGTTAGTGGGATAGTATTTGTACAATATATAACCCATTGCTCCTATGGAATGTCACAATAAAAATAGAAATACCTGTGTGTGTGTGTGTATGTGTGTGTGTGTGTGTGTGTGTGTGTGTGTGTGTGTGTGTGTGTGTGTGCGAGTGTGTGTGTGACCATATTTTGGCAACAAATTGGTACCCAGAAGTCAGCAAAACCTGACAAAATCGCCAAAAACCTCCCTTTGAGGACGTCCTCATTTGTAAAACTGTGTGTTTTGCAATTTGTGAACATACAGCAGGATACAAGGGAGAGAAATTGATCAGAGATGTAACAGAAGAAGGAAGACAGATGGCATCAAATACTGCATTTTACATTACATTATGCCATGTGATACTGTATAGTCTTTAACATGGCAGAGACTGCACGTTACTATAACTCACCTTTCATCTGAAAAGTTCAGTTACAGTATAGATTCAGTCATATGTCATACTGAATGGACAGTAATCTCTGTTCTAGCACAACACCTTATGGCCATGACATACCTTCATCATCGTACATTTTGATACAGTGACACACTGTATGGATTTTATGTGAGTAATGCACGTTGGGTAATATAAGTGTATTTTCTAACATGACAATTATTGCCTGTATTACTGTAATTATTTCAGCAATAAAGGTGATTTGATGCAAGTGTCTTGCATTATTTGCTCTTGAATTAACTAATTGTTAAAAGTATTGAAAAAATGTTCATAGCGATTGTAAAAAACTGTAAATTGAAAGAAGATCACAATGTTGTGTTTCGGTGATTAAATCAAATATTCGCAATATATATTACAATAATCTTATGTTTTAAAATAAAGACTGAGTGGATGAAAATATGTGCAATTGTAATGAAAGTATGAGATCAGATTTTGAAAGAATGACTAGTGGTATTACAAGTGTGATCGGTTTGGATTTTTGAGTTGGAGTTTTGAAAATATACACTTTACTTGTGAAAATATTACCAAAGCGAAAAAGAAAGAAAAAAAAAAACCTTAACAATTTACGTTAATATAAATTATTAAGTAAAATGCCCTGCATTCACTTCAGCAGGGGTTTGAATCACAATGACTTGCACTGAGAAGTTTAGTAAATAACAGTTAAGTAACAAAACATAACACTTGGGGAATTAATAGAAGACTATAAAATAAGCTTTTTCCTGTATTTGACTCATAATCATTTATATTTCTGTAGCCATTTCTCCACTGTCATGTGACACTGAATGTGTCATCGTACCTAACCAGCAGCGCTGCGGCAGTTCATTCTACTATTCTTCCCTACTTCTATAGACTGTGCGGTCATGAAGTCATTCAAATTAATGCTTACAGCTGAAAGCCTGTATGATGTTTATGCCTCAGAAATAATTGCGATACATGCAGTGGATGGCGGAAGCAGCTAATCAGTATCTTTTGTTAAACATCAAAGGGTGTTCCGGCTGCTGAAAAGCAGACAGGTAGATGTGGAGGCACCATTACTCAGCTAATGAGCTCAGATATATAAATGGGCAGGTCTGAAGGTGAAGGGATGGAAGCAGAAGCCAGCCTGAGATAGTCCTATTTTGCAGTAATCCTGCAAGGCTTAGAATGGCAGCTGCCCGGCGAGCGCGACATGAAGCCGACCCCACGGAGTAGAGTGAGCGGGCGATTATGCAAATCGACAGACCTCTCTCACACTGCCCTAAAAAAGGTGCCTGATTGCTTTTGGCAAACCTTCACTGGAGCCTGAGCAGATGTTTCACCTCTGTCTACCAAACCTCACGGTGAGGTGCACATGCTGGCTTTCCTGAGCAACATCTGCACGGAGATTATCACTGTCACAGATGAGCAGTGAGAAAAGTTTGATTTGCTTTGTTTGAGGTTTTAAAGGATCAAAAACTGATAAAAAGAAGAAAAAGTGCAGGCTATATATGACATACACAGTCTGTCAAGCTACTTAGTGTCACAGAACAATCAACGATTGATTGACTAGCTTGACAAATTGTCCATTTCTTCTGTCAGCACGCAAATGTTTGTGTTTTGGATGTCCTTCAAATGTGGCATAAAACCGCACATATAAATACATCACTGCTCTTGTACTGGCCAAGTCTTAAGGTGTTTCTAATGAATCACACTTTTGACAGCACAACAACAAACAGGTAAATTCCCATCACAAAATAATGGAGTTAAAATAATGGATGGCCATTTTAGTGGTTTCATAAAGCCCTTTGAAGCAATAGGCTGGTGCCAAGTTCAGGGACAATTTGATTGTAGCTGTCAGTCACTCATCATCTTTACTCGTCAGAAGTGCATTTTGCTTTCTCCTATCACTGTGGTTCAGACCTCATTTTCCTCCTTGTCATCTGATAAAAAGAGTTGTTTTGCAATGTGCATTTGACTTAATGTTGAGCGTAAAGTGGGATATATCTCATTTGCCAGATGTAATTTAGTGTAATAGGACGCAATTAAAGCTGCACAATGTAATTGGTTTAACATTATATACATTCACATGAGATCTGTGGCCTAGAAAAAGCAATTGGACTGGGTCACTCACTGAAGGGGACACTATGTTGACATCACATGGCCAGCTGAAAATTCTGTCATCATTCACTCAATGTCATGTCGCTCCAAACCTATATGACTTTCTTTCTTATGTGGGACACGAAAGAGCATGTTTTTAAAGTCAGTGGGGTCTAAACATTGGATATCATTGACTTGACATTGTATGACATTGTCAAACAAGTTTGGAATGACATGAGGATGGGTAAATGTTTTTTTTTTTTCTAAACTATTCCTTTGATTTTTGATGAACAAATATAAATATTTTAAGACCTAAACATAATAAACTGACAGATTATTATCGCCTATGCTATATGGAGAACTTAAAACTAGCATGTTGTACATGGCAAGATAAAACATTCGGTCACACTTTATTTTAAGGTTCAATTCTCACTATTAACAAAACATTAACTATAAGTTTTGCCTCAATAAAAGCTTAATTTGCTGCTTATTAATAGTTAGTAAGGTAGTTGTTAAGTTTAGGTATTGAGTAGGATTAGGGATGGAGAATATTGTCATGCAGAATATATGCTTTATAAGTACCAATATATAGCTAATGTGTTAATAATAGGCATGATAATAAGCAACTTAATAGTGAGAATTGGTCCCTATTATAAAGTGTTACCAAACATTCATTATTTTGAATCAAACGTACATGCTATTTCTATTATTTTTATTATTCACAATGATGATTCTATAAAATAAAAATGCATTTTTAACAATCAATGCAGAGTGGATGTGTAAAGGTGAAATGTATGCATGTGTATATGAAAACATCTTTGTGTCATTTGTATCTCGCTGATGGACACCGAAGCGAAGCATCTGCATGTGAGAAATAGCACAGAACTCCGTGCTGGTGAAAGAGTATGGTGATGCTTACTGTCTGATGGCTTGCAATGACACGACATGACACACAACACATTTTTTACTGCTATTTTGTGGAGGAATAGCTTGTAGGACTAGATGGATCTTAGGCCATTTGTCACATTGAGAGATGTTAATGGCAAACATGCCGGTGCACAGTCTGAGGAAAACTGATTTTAAGTGAGAACAAATTGGGCATCTGTTCCATGCAAATAAATGTTTCTTTTTAAATTACAGGTTACTTTTTGTTATTTTGTACATTTACAAATCCCTGCAGAGTTTAAAACTTGTAGCTATTGGCAACTGGCTAATCGGCAGGATTTTCAGACATACATCTCAATTAAAAGTTCAAACTACAAATGTGGATGTATTTGATTGACCCTTTCCCTTCACTCCAACTTTTCTTTGTACCGTGCTTGAACTTCCTTGCGATGGTCAAATGATTTGCATTAGTGATTTAGTAAGATTTGTATTACTAATTCTAAATGACTGAAGCATCTAATATATCTGTCGATTTGTATCTGTATCTGCAGTTTTACTAAAAGCCTCTGGTTTTGGATGAAAGCAGTCGTATTGAAACTGTATGCCAACACAAGCAGAAGAGGAAGAGATACAACAAAGTGTAATCAAATCAAGTTCTGTAATCATCCAGGTGATTACAGTTCTCAGAACATGTACAATATTACTATCATCCCAGAATCAGCAGGAAAGTCCATTATTACACAGATAGGGGAAGTTGGTGCTTATTTATTCAAAGTGAGTGCCTGGTTGTAAATAGCTAATATTAAATAAAAGGTTTATGGCTGCAAACTGCTTTTAGAACTCTTTTCTTCATATAAGTGTTTATTTATTACAGGGACTTCTTTAACATAGGCATTTCTACCTGAGTGCATAATTTGGATTTGATGTGGTTTTTCAGAAACAGTTCATAACATAATAATCATGTTGTTCTATGAAAAAAAAAAAGTGCATCAGATATCTAATTAAATACGAATTAGAACTTTGTTCCCATATACCTTGTGGATGCTACATTTTGTTAAATCTTTAAAAGTAGTAAAACCATGCTATATGTGAATCTCAGGATATATATATATTTTTTTTAAAGGTAAAAACACAAAAATTGGAAGAGAAAAACCTGTTTGACTGTGTAATGACAGCAATGTGACCTTGTCAAATGGTCTCTAAAACGAATTGCTTTGGTCTCGATCTAACGTGGAAAATGTGTCATGTCTGTCATGAACTGGATGAGTTTTGTGGAGGCACAATTCCGGTTTCATTATCCAAGTCCAAGTTATACATGAATGAAAATGCTTTTGCATGTATTCTACATGTCAACCAGGACGTAAATGACAGAATGAAATGTCACAAAGTCTCATCATAGCAATCACGGAGCATCCGTGCCAGTGCTGTCAAAACTGTGATGATTTTGTTATATCACTTTTTAAAATTTGTAGCAAGTTGTCAGTAAAATAGAGTGTGAAATCCATTAGGGAAAATAAAACTGAAATCAGAAATGTCCCATGCACAGAAGAGCTTAATGTATCTTTCTCTTTAATGTTGAAAACTTCACCCCAGATAAATGTGTGTGATACAGAGAGGAGGGCCTATATTTGAACATTTTTATTTTCCTAGAGTCCTTGAGTTTCGGTGTCAGATATCAACCCTCTTGAGAACCTGAACAGATTTCTGCCTTCAAATAGTTAATTTAAGAGGTCCTCCAAGCTGAAAGAGTGTGATTAAATGTGTAGAAGCTGTTTTGAAATGAAATATGAACTATTCACTGTTCAGTCCACTGATTCTTTGTTTGTACTGGGCCATCTTCTTCAAGAAAAAACATTTTAATAGATTTCTGCCTCAGGCAGTTTGTCTTATTCAGTGAAATTCCAGAAATCCAGGGTCTCCTCTTATGATATTAGTAAATGTTTAATGCCAAACCTAATGAAATCCTAATTCTCATACTGACATCTAGTGTTAGCCTATAGAATGGGCATCTTCTGAGACTGTAACCATAGAAACACATAGACAAGAAGTTGTTCTGACCTTTCTTGCAATGATCTGCTGCTAATCTCATACAAGGCTTCGGTGCTTGTGTAAATAAATGAATATAAAATAAATAAACAAGATTACTCCAAACACAACCTCTACTACAACATAACTGAAATAACTATACTACTATACCTATACTATTTACTACAGCTAATATACTCTAATTTACTTCAAAATTTCAAATATTCGTAAATATTTTTTTGCAACTATATATATATATATATTAAGACCCTGCTCTTAGAGTAAAATTATAGGGCTGTTTTTTATTGAAATATTACACACAACAACGTTTAATCATTACAAATGAGCCAGCAGCACTATAACTAATCAAAAAATCTTTGTATGATGTGTCTAAAGCATATCGGTCAAAGGTGTCTGGCACTGGGGTGTTCAATCATGCTTTCCATTTTCCATTATCAAGATAAATGAGCACAGTAAGGGTTTAGGAGATTTGCCCTATAGCCTATAGCTTTCAGTCCACCGATTTACTTTGGTTTAAGTTACTGTGATGAGCAGTCTGATATACAGCATTCCTGTAGATGACTGTGAATACTTCTGTAGGAAAAATCGGACGAAAAGTATTTGATTCAAGTATTTTATATATCCTTACTGTTACTGTCTTAACTGCAGAGTGTCTTGTCTTGTGCACCTCATGGTGAATCTCATGGGAAGCGATTACACATGACATCATGCTGTTGCATGTCAATCCTGATACAAGCTCTTGCCCTCAGTATATGCACACTTCAGACATGAAACCTGAAGGCTTTGCTGGCTGTTGGGTTGGATCCAACTGATATCTATTCTTACTCTGATGTGAATATGTTTTACCGCTGAAGCACCCTCCTATTCCCAGTGCTTACTGTCTCTCTCTAGATAAACAACACTTATGTTCTGGCTTTATTATAGGGCAATCTCAATACGTCCACTGTGCCTATGTGACCTAAACTTTTATTAAAAAATCTGTTTAAACATACATACAGTAGTTCTTGCTCTAAACTCCAGAATGACCTTTATACATCATATATATTTATACAACAGTTACTTCTGATCATGGAACATGAGATATCTGATTCCTGGAACATTATATATAATAAATTTTTAGTATATCTAACGCTCAATATTTGGGCTAATTAATCTATTATTTGTACAAGAGCAAATAGTTCGGGCTGAGGGCAAAGTTTCATAACTTTACATTTTTAACTTTAATGCTGTATGAGAGTGCTGCCTGTGTTCGTTCAACTGGACTGCTTACTAACTTTTATAATAGTAAAATTGTATAATTTGAATATTATTGTTCAATTAAGAATATTTTATATAAAGAAAAAATAATAATATTTAATAATACTATTTGGTATTGAGAAACGGTCTGTATTAGTGATGGGGATTTTTACTTCAGTGCAGGATACATTAGCTGTATGTTTCCACCCAAAATAGCAAATTTAACTTATGTGCATCAAACATCTGCAAATAAGGCACTGTTTCCATTCCATGTGTTCAAGTCAACAAAATCGTGACTTCCTGGAAATTGGCAGGAATAACTGGTTAGTCCAGTTATCCAATCACATCCACTGTTGTGGCAAAGTGACATGAGCTATAAGCTAAAAAAAAAAAAAAAATTATGTGTATCTTTGTCTATTTTTTTAATGCAGTATACCAAAATTTGCATAAAACTGGATGGAAATATATAGCTACTTTTAAGTCATTAGCAAAGTATGTATATTGAAAGATACTAAAGCAAGGTTGTAAACAAGGATTTGTAATTATTTTGACTTTCAGCAACACCTTGGAAGATGCAACCAGCAAATGCTTTGAGCAAGGAAAACTTCTTAACAGATGAAAGGATACTCAAAAATTGTATTCTGAATTTGAGACTGACCTGAGGAATAAATGCTGTATCAGATGCAGGTAATCACACTTGCTCAGTTCATCTCTCTCTCATAATACTCTACTCTGCATAATGCAATAACCTTTCAATGAAGCAACTCAACATTCCTGTGGTACTAGATCTAAAGTGACATTTTTGAATTTGTAATGGAGGCTTGAGCTCATCTGTTAAACTGGCAACATGAGATTTGAATCTGCAGTGGAAGGAAGTAGTTTAAGACACCCTGTTTTTTTCTTTTTTATTATTATATATTTTTTTATTTAGACACTTGTGCCTTCTAACTGTTGTATAGAAGTAATATCACAGAGCCTATATGGCTCCATTTCAGCATGGCTGTGATTCAGCGATGATATTGTTCATATATATAAATACAGCTGTGACATTTAACGGGTACTGGGTAATTGCTAATTACTTTTTCTTCTCATAATAATTATATAAAAAGAGTACTTAAAATCGTCTATATGAAATTAGGAAAGTGTCCTATTTAAGCATTACTTGTTTTTTTGTTTTTTTTTGATAGAAGATGTATTGACTAAAGAAGAGAACTGATGTTAAGCATTATGTTTTTATATTTTCTTCGTCACTCTTGAAATCTCTCAGTCCTG
Source organism: Sinocyclocheilus anshuiensis (assembly GCF_001515605.1). Classification (NCBI taxonomy): domain Eukaryota; kingdom Metazoa; phylum Chordata; class Actinopteri; order Cypriniformes; family Cyprinidae; genus Sinocyclocheilus; species Sinocyclocheilus anshuiensis. The sequence continues at coordinate 234,851 of NW_015556122.1, read as the reverse complement.
GGAATTGTTCCCCCATAGTGCTCCAAGGCCTGAGGCAGCAATGGATAGATCTCATTTTGAGCTTTATAAGGCAACTGCCTAATCCACAATCGCATGAAAAAGTAAAGTGGATTTTAGCACTTCAAAGAGGTATTTCATCCCGACGATTTCCGCAGTCATTTGTTAATATTGGGTTTAACCTTTCATCCCCTCTATTTCCTGTTTACTCTGTCAATTTTTCCAACTTTTTCTCATTTGTACTTATGTTCAGTGTCTGCACGGAATGATAAAGATAAGAGCTTATTGAGCTGAAATGCTAAACTGGGGACCAGACATTTAGGATGAGGAATGAAAGAAGCCATTGCAATAGCTCCCAAATTGTGCTTGACAGTATTAAAATGCATGTATCTTGAACACAATCAGCCAGAGGGGTTGGATGAAACTGAAGAAATGTGCCATTATTGCAGGCTAAGAACTGCTGCACAGTAGTTTGTCATGAGGTTTGTCACCTGCGAGTGCTAGAAACTATTAGTCAGCTGACACAACCGTAGAGCATGTTTATTAGGCAAATCAAATAAGTAACAGCAAACATTTTTCAATAAATAAATTAAAAAGTGAAACATTTTACAACTCTGGGCCTTTGTGTTAATTTATCTCTTTTGAAAATTGGAAGACAACATTTAGCAGGTCCCAATTATGGGATATCACAAAAACCTCTTCTGGCTCATTAAAAACTGAAATAAATTAGCTAACCTGAAATAAATGATATAAAATTCCATCCTAAATTGTAATAATTCATTGCTCTGTGACACTTTCCACTACGCTCCAGGTTAATCAAATCTCACACACGTTTTACCAAATGCTAATATGCTGGCAAGCTTGAGAAAACAAACAATGAGTAATGACTCTTGCAACATTTACAAAGGTTTTAACAAAGTCATATCCAATATTTGCATTTTGTAAATTAAATGGCACAAATTGGAATCATAGGAGTTTGATTTACGACCCATTGCCAGCATGTCTTACAGTTAAAAGTTGGTAAATTAATTGCTATTCTCATATGTCTAATTATAGGTGTCCTCCTCAAATTACAATAATTAATATCTATAGGCTACTGGATATAGCAACCAGAACTAATCAATTACATTCGCCTGTCTAGTCTCTTAAATGATCATATTTGTCAGAATATCACTGTGGAACACAGAATAAAGAACTTACTTTGTGAAAGCTTTTCTTCATGCATTTTTTTCAGCATGCAACATTCAGATATGCCAAAATTCCATTATTGAGATCTAAAGGAGACACACTGCAGTCTAGGAGGGAGGGGAAAAAAGTAATACAAATCTCTTCTATGATTGTTGTTTCCTATATGGGCATAGTTTTATGGTATTATATATGCATTCCCTTAACCACAACAACAACAACAAAAATCTTCTCCTTCTTTATGCATCACCTGAGGCAAATGTGAACCAGTTGTCTTTTCTATTCACCTCAGTCTCCTTGACCACTTCACCTCGTGTTTGCAGGCATTCATTTCTGTGTGACATGAGCTGGTGTTTGATCATAGCAATCAGGTGTCCCAAGAGCACCCATCTAGCGGTCAGAAAAACAATTGTAAAGTAATTTAGCCACCAGCAGATGGCAGTCTTGATCTATTTTGACTAACAGCCTTAAAACCTTTGCCTTCAAGCCATAACATCTCAGCTCACTTTTGCCTTTAGAGTGTTCAGACATGCCATCAACAAATAAAATGTACATTTGCTGAGAAATCTACCCTGGTAGCAGCCATAGTAAAGCATAATCTAATATAAAATAATTTGATAAATTCTGAGCACATCTCAGAAATGGGTTTTAAAGTAGTGCTGTTGCTGTAAGATACAGGCTAACAGTGTAGACCTATCCGTGCATTTTCTCTTTGTATTTATTATTAATTTAAACTGTTATTATTTTGTATTATTATTTCTATTTTTCTCCCCACAACCCATTCCATTCTAATACTCTTCTTTTTGTCCTACTTCTTAAGACACTGAGCCAGGTTTCTGGTATAACGCCTGGAGTAAACAAAGTCCCCTTTTTGTGATGCACTCTGGGCAACTGACCCATTTTCACCACATGTTATTGAAAAAAGAAAATCAACTGTGCATGAAAAAAGACTCTCTCGCATATAGATGTAATTGGTAAAGAGTATGTTTCGCTGCATCTCATTCAAATCATTCAAATTTTTTAATGGAATATGTAGGGCTGTCGGAAAAACCAGTCTCCAGTTGTTTTTCACCTATTTAAAATGTACGAAGGGAGGTCAAGACTGGCATTAATCAGAACAGATGCGGATCTAGGTAAGTGTCAACGGAGAGTCCCTGGAGCGCGCTGGTATCTGCAGCACACCGCTGCTTCTCACGCTTTGACTCTGGGCGAGAGCGCAGAGTAAAGGAGACCAGACGTCAGGTGGAGCTTTCTAACCCAGCGCTGTCGTCGGCACCCACATCAGGCCCATTACAATTAATTTACCAGCGCCATAAGGCCCTGGCACTTCAAAAAGCTTCTCATCCTGCTCCATCAAACCCCACAACATGCTTGCTGTGATGTTAAATCTGGAACTGCAGAACAGCACCTTATATCCACCAGGAATGCCAACTGTTGAATGATGGCAGCATTTAAATTTGGGTCCAAATGGATCGTATCTACATGTCTCAAATCTGCATTTCGGTGGCACGTTAATCATTCATTTTCATTCTAGTTGTCAAAACATGACCTTGCATCCACCACCGGGATCTATTAATGACACCATAAACTTGCTTTCAATATTAGAAAATATATCTATTTTTCCCCTCAGCTTGAAGTCTTAAAAAACACAAAGAAAAAAGGAAGCAGGGATAAACTTCACGCAGACAGACCGGTCCTTTATCTAAATGGAATCAGTCACCCAGTGTTATTAAACAGTGAATGGGCACACTAGAATTGTGCGCTTTGTGGCACTGTGGCAGAAATAGCCTGCCAGCGTGCCTTAGTGAGCCGCACTCGTATTTATTTATTCTGCTCTACCCAGAAACACCTCTGATGCTCCTGGGCAGTGGCCTCTTCCTGCTATCAAAGGCCATCCCCCAATGCAGTTCAAAAGATGGATGGTCTCAGGGGTGGGGTCGTCATGAAAGGTAAGATCAAAAACACAACGGGCCGTCTAGCTGCCCAGCCAGGCCTCGAGAGGAAGAGGAAGTGCTGCTGATCTTTGTGGGGGGAAAGTTGACAGGCTTCATTTGTCAGGTCTGCTCAAGCTGCCCTGCCCTGGCACTCTAGACGTTGCTTTGCTGGGAATGTGCCTGTGACTTTACAGGACCCAGATACACTAACTGCAGCTTATATAAGAGGATATTGACCAGTAAAAACAGAAATATAAGTCACAAGCATTAATAACATCCTGTATTTGCTTTTTTGTTCACATTTTATTTTAAGGTCAAATTCTCGCCGTTAACAAACCATTAACTATGACTTTTGCCTCAATAAACTCCTAATTTGCTGCTTATTAATAGTTAGTTATGTAGTTGATTAGTTATTGTGTAGGATTAGGGATGGAGAATATTGTCATGTAGAATGTGTGCTTTACAAGTACTAATAAACAGCCAATATGTTAATAGGCATGATAATAAGCAACTAGTTAATAGTGATAATTGGTCCCTATACTAAAGTGTTCCCGGGTTTTTTTTGTTTTGTTTTTTTACCTACGAGTCAATATTAATTGAATGCATAAACGTTTGAATTTGGAATGTGATCAGTAACTAATTTACCCTAAAAATATAAGTAACACTTTTGTATAGGGACCAATTCTCACTTTAGTTGCTTATTAGCATGTCTATTATTAACATACTGGCTGTTTATTAGTACATATAAAGCACATATTCTGCATGATGACCATATTATTCATCCCTAATCCTAATACATAAATTTAACAACTACCTTACTAACTATTAATACGCAACAAATTAGTAGATTATTGAGGCAAAAGTCATAGTTACTTGTTTGTTAATAGCGACAATTGTACCTTAAAATAAAGTGGGGAAAGTTGACAGGCTTCATTTGTCAGGTCTGCTCAAGCTGCCCTGCCCTGGCACTCTAGACGTTGCTTTGCTGGGAATGTGCCTGTGACTTTACAGGACCCAGATACACTAACTGCAGCTTATATAAGAGGATATTGACCAGTAAAAACAGAAATATAAGTCACAAGCATTAATAACATCCTGTATTTGCTTTTTTGTTCACATTTTATTTTAAGGTCAAATTCTCGCCGTTAACAAACCATTAACTATGACTTTTGCCTCAATAAACTCCTAATTTGCTGCTTATTAATAGTTAGTTATGTAGTTGATTAGTTATTGTGTAGGATTAGGGATGGAGAATATTGTCATGTAGAATGTGTGCTTTACAAGTACTAATAAACAGCCAATATGTTAATAGGCATGATAATAAGCAACTAGTTAATAGTGATAATTGGTCCCTATACTAAAGTGTTCCCGGGTTTTTTTTGTTTTGTTTTTTTACCTACGAGTCAATATTAATTGAATGCATAAACGTTTGAATTTGGAATGTGATCAGTAACTAATTTACCCTAAAAATATAAGTAACACTTTTGTATAGGGACCAATTCTCACTTTAGTTGCTTATTAGCATGTCTATTATTAACATACTGGCTGTTTATTAGTACATATAAAGCACATATTCTGCATGATGACCATATTATTCATCCCTAATCCTAATACATAAATTTAACAACTACCTTACTAACTATTAATACGCAACACATTAGTAGATTATTGAGGCAAAAGTCATAGTTACTTGTTTGTTAATAGCGAGAATTGTACCTTAAAATAAAGTGTGACCAAATTATATATGATATACAATATGATATTAGGTTACACTTTATTTCGATAGTCCACTTTAGACATTCTACTAACTATAAGTAACTTTGTAACTACATGTCAACTATATATCAACTAATTCTCATTCATTTGCAACTACATGTCTACTAACTCTCAGAGTAGATTTTTAGGGTAGGTTTAGGGTTAGAAGTCTAAGTTGACAAAGAAAGTGTTAGAAGATATTAAGCAGACAGTCTACTAATACTCTACTAACTGCTAGCTGACATGTAGCAAAAAGTTACTTACTGTTAATAGAATGTCTAAAGTGGACTATCGAAATAAAGTGTTACCTGATATTATAATGTATACAACATACAAAGTTTGGGGTCATTAAGATTTTGTTAATTTTAAATATTTCGATCATTTAATTAAGCAACGATGCATTGAATTGATCAGAAGTGAATATAAAGACATTTATGTTACAAAATGGAATGTACATTTATATTTCAAATAAACACTGTTCTGAACTTTCTGTGCATCATAGAAAAAAAATAATAAAAAATCCTTTAAAAAATGTCTCACAGTTTCCACAAAATAATTTGGTGTATAGCACCAAGTCAGTACATCAGAATGAATTCTGAATCATGTGGCACTGAATACTAGAATAATGACTCATCACAGGAATATTATTTTAATTTGTAATAATATTTTACAATATTACTGTTTGTACTTTTTGATCAAATAAATGCAGTCTTTGTGAGTATAAGAGACCAACATAATTTTAAAATCTTACCTAAACCTTTGAACGCTAGTGTATGTCTGCAAGTTCAACCACATTCTCTTTCAAATCTGAGAACTACAACTCTCAGTATCTGAATATGAAACATTATTTAAGATTATGTCACTTGAATTTTAAAAGGGGCCACTCCCAGGGCAGCCAATTCCTATTTACATATTTTATGTAAATACAATGCTTTGGCTTTTACCCTCATATTTTCAAGTAAACATTGTTTGTATAATCTATAATTTGTTGTTTCCTTTCTAATTGCAAGTCATATAAACCCTGAGGCTACAAAGCAGCCTGAAGCTATGACATATCCACTGTGTTCCCAGAATTGAGTTTTTGTTGGAAAACAGATTCGAAAAGTTACACTTGGTGCCAACTTTATAACTGTCCTTCTGGCAAAGGTGCCCTTGCGAAACAGGTGATTTGTTAATGCTGACATCAGCCAAAGAAAAAGACATCTGCAGATCCATTGTGAAAGGGGTTATATGTGACCCTTTGTTATACTGTACAGTCAATTTACTTAATTTGCACACTTATTTAACTGTGTATGCATGACTGACAGTGCTTCATCAGTATTAACGGTTCCATCTTCTGAACTGTTAATATTCATGAAGTAATCTCTTTTGACCAGGGCACGATTAATTTCATAAGATTGTGTCATCTATACTCAAGCCTATGCTAATTTTTTAAGGGCTCTTTAACTCACAAAAGACTGTCATCTCACATTGATTGGAGCATCTTATGCAAATTACTGTCTTCATAGAACTGAGTATCCTATAGTTCACATGATTTTCCTATAAGAACTATGCGTGTTGAATTGATGTCTTCAATAAAGACGTGAAAATATGTGGTTATTGTGCAGTCTGTATTCTGTATAATTAATTCAGAACAAAGATAAGCACAATTTTTATGTCAAGTTAATGTAGCACCAAGGGATTTACAAACCGGCAGTAAACTAAAAATAAGGCTTTACAGCCTGATCCCATAGGATAACGTTTTAAGTTCCTATGTTGTCATAAGGGAACTGTTTTTAGGTTTTATGGGTCTTTAGAAAACTATAGCCTACTTGTGCTTCAAAGAACCCAGGACTGCTTCCGTTTTTTTTTTTCTTCTCTGTGTAGAATGAATATACTGCTTGAAGAAACTGCAACCCCAAAAATGTTGTCTTCTCCTAAGAACCATATAGTCAACTAAAGAACAGCAATAAACGGTCTTTGATAGGACATATTGAAGAACCAGCAAATCTACCAGAATGTGATCTGCCACAAACAGCACACATTCAGAAAAACGGTAGCATAAACGCACTTCTCATTTCTTTGAGGTCAAGGAGAAACTGAAGGACTCTCTTTTTCCTGTGTTTCTCTTTCCTCATAAATATGCATGCGTCTGGGCTATGGGGATGCCATTGAGTATCCTTGTTTTCTGACCTCTTTAGCAAGTGTTAATCCACGAAAAGGCTAGACCCATTTCACAAGGTGTACAAGCCCTGCCCATCTCCCTGGAGCTTCAACCAAGATTGAGAATTTGTGGAAGTTAAGCACCAAGAATGGCTGCCTGATATAACAAAGCACAGAGCATCAAGCTATGAAGGTTATACAAACATGATTTATGAACATTTTTTCATTGCTTAAATTGCCTTTCCTCACTTTCCTCATTATTTACAAACTCAAACAGGTTTTTTCCCAGAACTATTGCTTTACATGAAATAGGACAATTCTCAATGCACATCTGCACACCAAATGTCTATAAATAAATAGCTATATCTATACAACATGTTTTTTATGTTTCTTGAATCTGATTGGATGAGCAGAGTTCCAAGAGTTCCAAACACCACTGGGGCTTATTTTTTCACAGCTTGTCTGTAATTGCTGATAACAGACAGTCTGTCAGTCTGCAAGCGCATTAGTGGTGCACATTTCTGAGGGGTGACAAGGACAGTCTTTATGAGTCAATGAATCATTCGTTCAATGATTCAATCAACAATATTTATTTATTTTGGACCTGTATTTTGCTAGGAGAATGCAAATTACAACATTCTGCGGTGACTTCATTTGGAACTTTTTCCATTGGTGGAGCAAATACAGAAAATGTAACTTTCAATGTTGTATCTAAAATGTTACTAGAACTTTTGTTAATCGAACTGTTGTATAAAAGCAATATCACACTTGCATGGATACATACAAGATTGTAAGTGTGATATTATTAAATGTATGTGTATATCTGTGTGTGGCATTTGGTGAAGACAAAGGTCCATTACATCTCTCTGAGTCATGCAGCTGCTCACTGAACTATGTTAAAAATCTTTCGTTTCATTGCTTTGCCTTAACCAGGCATGACAGGTTATGGGGGGGGGAAACACCCATAGCAGTGGAATTACTTGTGCAAATTGATAGTGCAACACTCAAAGTCACAACAGATTAGAGACTAATAAATAAATGTCCATGGAAATAAAGAACCCTTCAGGTTTGTATGTTTCTGGAAAGATCTAGGGCAATGAGTTACTTGATTTGCAAACTGCTCTTGGCTATTTCCCCCTACCCACACGTTCTTTCTCCATGTGCCCTCACACTCTCTGAGCTGTCCAGCATGATTATGGGCCAAATCACTCCTACCCTGTCATGGCAGTTATTAATGAGGGTATGTATTACTCTCCTAATTAGCTGTGACACTGAACATGTCATCTGGATCAAGATTAAATGTATGACAGACACTACATTCTGATAAATAGATGCCACTTACCCATGGAAAAGCTTAAATAAAATCTTATACCTTTCACTTGGGATACATTTCTCATTTGGGGGAAATAAAATAAAGTAGAATTGTGCAAATTACAGTTCTACAGTAATTATAGCAGATGACACAGCAAGGTTTTTTTTTCAGTTTTTTGAAAAACATAAAAATAAAGCATATTGCGCATACTGGCAATATTGCTTGATTCACCTTCAAATGGGCAGAGTAGCACAGCTTCAAGACATAATCTGATTAAAACACCTCTGGGTCTCTCTGCAATACACTGGCTGTGGTGGACCGAAACACACAAAAAAATTAAAATAAAATTATATATATATATATATATATATATATCATACATTAAATTCGTACTATTTTTATTCTTACTTCTTAAATTCTTCTTATTATTAAAATGAAGCCAAAAAATCTGGTGTGTGTGTGTGTGTGTGTGTGTGTGTGTGTGTGTGTGTGTGTGTGTGTGTGTGTGTGAGATCGGTCACACAATAATTGTGACAAGTCAACCATCATGTGCTTTCTGGGTAGCCAGGAGTATGTATAACAGAACTAATGTTTAATACATTAATGCCAATCATCCATGTGGTAGTATGATGATCATATTTGGCAGGAAACTAATAAAAGTTTAAACGTGACACCCAAAGTTGCCTTTTACCATTGAAACTGCAGACGTGTGAGACCTTTCAAAAATCTCTGTCAATTACACATATATTCGACTCTCAAAGTAACATGAGAGAAATATTATATAGGGACAGAAACAAGGAGGGCAAGAAGACAGCAGCAAGATGATAAACGGAAAAAACAAACCATTTACTAATCAAACCTGACAACAAAATCAGATATAGTTCAAAACTGATGTCTGGAAGACTATACTTTTTAAGAACGGTGTAAAAATAGCATAAAATACTGCCAATGACACAAAAGCATATCTCTTATTTGTGACCCTGGACCACAAAACCAGTCATAAGGATACATTTTTTGAAATTGAGATTTATAGATCATCTGAAAGCTGAATAAATAATATTTCCATTGATGAATGGTTTGTTAGGATTGGACAATATTTGGCTGATACAACTATTTGAAAATCTGGAATCTGAGGTTGCAAAAAAATCTAAATATTGAGAAACTCACCTTTAAAGTTGTCCAAATGAAGTCCTTAGCAATGCATATTACTAATCAAAAATTAAGTTTTGATATATTTACGGTAAGAAATTTACAAAATATCTTCATGGAACATGATCTTTATTTAATATCCTAATGATTTTTGGCATAAAAGAAAAATTTAAAATTTTGACCCATACAATGTATTTTTGGCTATTGCTACAAATATACCCCAGCGACTTAAGACTGCTTTTGTGCTCCAGGGTCACATTTTGTAAACGGATATAGTAAATTATAACATGCAGCCTTTATTTTTACTCTGTAAAAAAAAAA
>NW_015556122.1:198810-224189 GCF_001515605.1 Sinocyclocheilus anshuiensis | reverse complement strand
CCCACTTTTCACAAAAACAAACCTGTGTGTGTGTGTGTCATTATTTTCCTTCGATAATACTTCTACAAAAATATAACAACAAATCTGTTTTTTTTTCTGTTTTTTTTTTTAATCCAAAGAAGAGCATCTTGAAAAAAATGCATTGCAATTTAAAACTTGTTATGTAAACAATATCTCTATAAACACGTACAATGCAACAGAAGCAATATTATTACATCACATTGTGATCCAGTACATCTGAATTACTGATTCACCTCCAGGACCAAGCTAATTACCATTAGACTACACATTTTAGAGCCTAAGCAAAGCTATTCCATTGTTTGACATAAAAACTGCAACATATACATGATTACAACTCCCAATTGCTTTGGACTCTAGGGTGAAGTAACTGCATATCAAATCTCCAATATAGAAGGGCACCTATTGTGCTTTCAGAACTGATGAAAGGTTGCCGGTCAAAAACGTAGTTTAATTATAGTGTCTGGCTATTGGGAATTCATCTGTCACTTACATTAGCGATTAAGGTTTACAGTTTGTCAATCACCTGTGTTCCCCCTGAGCAAACACACAATATATGAACCACCTATTTGACCTCGTCCTTAATGGCAGCACAGCATGCCCTTTTCCAGCACAACTTATTGCCAATTGAACGTCAGAATGAAACAGTCTGCGCTAGCCTTTGAACATGTCAGTGCAACAGAGACAAAAGGTGATCTTGCTTCAAAGTTCTCAGCTTTTGAAAGGCATCTGAATTGTGCCCCACATACACAATACAAATCACCTTCTCTGTCATTTCCTGTCATCAGTGAAGGCTCCACTAACCCCGACTAGAGAGAGCAGCGCACCGGCTGGACTGTCCAGAGGTATCATAACACTTTCTAAATTAAAATTCCTCACTGGACTAGTGAGGCTTGTGGGGCTATGGAAAGAACTGGTCGTCAGGCTCAATATATAACCCTGATCCCGTTAGAGACAGACCCGCAAAATTGAAGAGAGGCATTATGAGGTCTTAGCATAAGACAGCAACCAGAGAATTGTTTGATGGAGGTCAGAGAGGCTCTCCCATGCTGCTGAAGCACACATTTTGTTTGAACCCCTCGAACAGATTTGCTCTAGGCAAAATGTATCATTTCCAGATCTGAACCCACTGAGAGACGAACCGCGCAGGGGCAGGTGACTGATCCGGTTCTACTGCTCGTCTGTTGGGTAATACTGCATGCATGAAAACACAGGTCTGTCCATGATACAGTGGAACAAAGTCTCTCTGTAGCCCGTGGCCACTTTTAATCTGCAAACCCTCAGCAATCCCAGTGGTATCAGAGGTGTATAATTAGCCTCCTGCTTCCTGTACCAGACGCTGTGGTTTAGCATTGACTATTTCTACCTGCGTTCTTGATTGTTTGCATTTGCATTGTATTGTCTGGAAGATCTTAAAAGCAGATTCCAATAGAGTCTGTAAAACCAAAAAATATGTGAATTATTTTATGCACATATCTTTTCATGTCAAGATTAATATGCTTTACTGGTTAACAGTGTTTCAGTGATTCCTGAATTAAGTTGAAATAGAATAAAAAATGTTGCCTAAATAAATACTACATATTCTCAATCAGACCATTTATCCTGGTGTGTATATATAAAAGGCCTTTTTTGACATGCATTGAAATTCCTTCAGTTGCATTCATTCATATGCTTCTTAGTCAAAATCAGTCAATGCAATTTGGGTTAAAAAGTAGAAACGCTATGCCTGGGGTGAAAGCCAGGATCCAGCATATGTTGAAAATCGTAAACATGTCAAAGAGAGTTTGTCAGTCCACAGTGCTTTAGTGTGCATGCAAGGGAATAATTAGTCAAAATCAGTCAATGCAATTTGGGTTAAAAAGTAGAAACGCTATGCCTGGGGTGAAAGCCAGGATCCAGCAAATGTTGAAAATCGTAAACATGTCAAAGAGAGTTTGTCAGTCCACAGTGCTTTAGTGTGCATGCAAGGGAATACAGCATAACAAGGAGAGAAAATAAGATGAAAAATTAACGGCATTTACACCAAACTGTAATCTTGTATTGTTTGTTATGCCATGTAAAACAGCAGTAAAACCCTACTATCAATCTGTAACACCACAGTAATTTGAGGTTCTCAAGTACCTTTGGCCCGTTCGCATGCCCAACTTATTTAACGTATTTCAAGCAGACTCTCCTATCTTACTTTTAATTAATTCTATAAATCATTATTAATAACCTTTAAAGCTTCCCATCTGTATGCCTGTAATCACCATAGTCAATCTTTGGTGTCAGTTTTGATTGCCAATCCATGTCCTCCTCTAATTGACCTTGTCCACTGAGGGAAGAGGAAAGCGAATTGCCTTCCCTTTGATAGTCGATTTATTCCTGCGCTGAATGATGAGTGCTTAGATTTTGTTCTGAAAATTTAATTAAATCTTGTCTCTTTGAGAGGCAGAACGAAATGCCAGAAGCAGGTGAGCACGGGGTTAAACCATGAGTATATATTATGTGACGATGTGATATTATAGATCTTTTCAGATCCATTTAAATTCATTTTGTAAAGAAGATGCAGTTAGAATTATGAAAGCTTATCTCTGCCAATAAGGAAGCTGCTTGTCCAGCAACGGCTTTAGTTTTGTTAGTATTCCATCACAGATTTTATGGGTCACGTATGAGACTTGTTATTGTTCCCAATCTGTTAGAATTGCCATTAAGGTTCAGAACATCTACCCATTTGTAGAGAAATTATTTTAATAGTAACCCGATCCATGCAACTGAATTTGTATGGTATTTCTGTGCAACAATGCTTTACAAGATATGCACCCCCTGCTGGCCCCACTAACATATCTTCCAGCAGGAACCATTGCTTTCCCAAGAGATCTCCCATCCAGGTACTGACAAGGCTCAACCCTGCTTAGCTTCACTAGGTTTGCAGTTAGATGCTACAGGTTAGTAGCTGGTGGCTTTTGCAGAAGGTCCCCTCATCCCATACACCCCAGGACAATTTTCTAGTTTTACATTTTCCACTTTCATACATTTTCATGAAAAATAAAGTCAATATAGGCTGTGAGAAAAAAAAAATCAGAACCTCCCAAGCTGACTCGAGTCATCACCAACATTACTGTATTTAACATTTTTTTCTTGGCCATCAATTATGATGCACAGGAGACATATTGCATTGTGTTTATCAATTTGTCTTTTACTCACCAGTGATACGTTGACAGAACGATACTTTATTTCACAGACACAACTCTTTTGGTTTCACATGATTACACACATTTCCTATGTAACAAGGACAAGAGATTATTCTGTAAACATTTTTTTTTTTTTAATAACTAGCTCTTTTGAGAAATAAAATCTTAACTAATCTACTTTTTTGTATGCTACATAGTTTTGTGCCTCCATTTTCATGGATAAAAAGTCAAAATATAAAACCTACAAAAAAAAAAACTTTTAATTAACTAAATTATTCTATGAAATACAATAATGATCAGGTTTTTTTTAAGTTAAAGTGATTCTGTCATCATTTGATCATCCTAATGTGGTTCTAATCTCAAGACTTTCATTCATCTTTCACTCACAAATGAAAATATTTTTAATGAAACCTGAGAGATTTATGTCCCTCCACAATATCCGCACAACCAAAACTTTGATGATCACTTTATATGATGGACAGATTTAATTTAGTCAGTTCAAATATAGATGAGTGCAAATACATAGAGCATGTCAAATATGGTAAAATATGGCATGACATGCAAGAACCAATGAGATAAGGTTGTCACACAAGCACAATCGAGCATTTGTTTGACATGTTTGATTTGCTGTATTGAATACTGATGACATAATTACATTTTTGGGAGGACTATTATTCTTAACAGCGAAAATAATACCTTACACAACACAAGGATACTACCACATACCACTCATGGCACAGGTAAAATAATGAATGAATGAATGAATGAATGAATGAACGAATGAACGAACGAACGAACGAACGAACGAACGAACGAACAAACGAACAGCTTTTAAACAAAAATAATCCAATCCAAAAGAGATGTTTTGACTAAAAATATTACTGGGAACAAGGAAACAAACTCGCTCACTCCAGGTCACAAACACACGCATCTAAAGATGGCCAGTAAGCTATAATGGGAAGCTGTCAAAAAGCTCTGTTTTGAAGCCCTCGGAGTGTTGACACAGATGTAGACACACGAAAAGGACTTGATGGGAATAACTGTTTCATTATTTCAGACAAGGTCCCCACGGCAGAGATATATCAAACATCTTTCATTTGAGCCTTGCATGTGTCAGTGGATTGTTGAGGTGTTGGAATATGATATGCAAAGCCTTGTTTTAGCCTGATGGGAAAGCCATGTCTTTCTCCTCAGGCATGTGGCCTGGGACTCATCCAGCATGCAGCTACAATGAAGGTTATATAACCTGGCCTAGGGAGCCACTAGATCCGAGCTCTGTGTGTGAGTCCTGGGTCTGGAGAGATTTCACCGGCTGATGGAACTATGTCAGGCTCGTATGAAAGGATCAGCGGTGTAATTTATTAAAATGCCCACAATGGGTTTGGAGGTGGTGGTGGTAGGGGAAACCGGCACAAGCTTTTGCTCCACAAAAGAGATGTTTTGACTAAAAATATTACTGGGAACAAGGAAACAAACTCGCTCACTCCAGGTCACAAACACACGCATCTAAAGATGGCCAGTAAGCTATAATGGGAAGCTGTCAAAAAGCTCTGTTTTGAAGCCCTCGGAGTGTTGACACAGATGTAGACACATGAAAAGGACTTGATGGGAATAACTGTTTCATTATTTCAGACAAGGTCCCCACGGCAGAGATATATCAAACATCTTTCATTTGAGCCTTGCATGTGTCAGTGGATTGTTGAGGTGTTGGAATATGATATGCAAAGCCTTGTTTTAGCCTGATGGGAAAGCCATGTCTTTCTCCTCAGGCATGTGGCCTGGGACTCATCCAGCATGCAGCTACAATGAAGGTTATATAACCTGGCCTAGGGAGCCACTAGATCCGAGCTCTGTGTGTGAGTCCTGGGTCTGGAGAGATTTCGCCGGCTGATGGAACTATGTCAGGCTCGTATGAAAGGATCAGCGGTGTAATTTATTCAAATGCCCACAATGGGTTTGGAAGTGGTGGTGGTAGGGGAAACCGGCACAAGCTTTTGCTCCAAAACTGCCATTTAGAGGAACTGGCAAAGGGTCATAAATGATCATCACAAGCACAATGTCCGACCTGTCATTCAGCTCTTACTGTGGAAGAATTTAATTAGAGCTGGACTCTCTGTGTGTTTAAATGGTATGAGCTGATTTGCACGTCAAACTATGGCGATGACAGCATTAGCATGTGACTTATAATGGCATGAATTTTCCAGCTATCAAGCTTATACACAGCATTGAACAATGAGCTTGTTTGCTTGCTGGAAAGGCTTGGATTCACATGAGAAATTAGCGTATTAGTGATAATTTGCAGTTTATTGTGCTGCCTACATAATGCACTATCTTTGACCTGCAATGGATTTCACAGACCTGCAAGGATGTTTCTCACTGACGTCTGTCTGTTGAAATTAATTGCATTTACTTAAACCCCACTGAGCATTACTGTATGAACGGATATATATTCATATTATATCATTATATTCATTAATATTCATTATGGTGCATATACTTGGTGCAGCTCACCAAGGCTGCATCAATCTGATCAAAAATACAATAAAAACAGCAATATTATGAAATATTATTTTGATTTAAAACATTATAAAATGTAAATTAGTCCTGTGATGGCAAAGCTGAATTTTCGGCAGGCATTATTCCAGTCTTCAGTGTCACGTGATCCTTCAGAAAGCATATGAACACTAGACAACAAAACACAAGATGAGTGTAATGCAAGACACATGAACTAAATTGTGCTTCACATCTAGATGAGGATACACACCAAGTTAGTAAGTAGGTGGGAGTGTTATTTTCTCACTCTTTCACTCTCACAATCACATATAATTTTATTACATTTGAAAAAAAGCCATTTCATGGAGTGCTCAGATTCCTTAACTTTTTTTGCAATTCATGATTTGTTTGTGGTTTCTATCTCTAGAGTCCTTGCGCAAAGATGCAATTAGCACTGATCACTGTCATGATCACTGTAATTTCCAGTTTTAGAAGTTCTTTGACGATCCACTTTTATTTCCATCAGTTCCTCAAACAAACAGGTACAATTCCCAGGTAATGCACATTCTCCCTGCGAACACCCAAAGCCTCTCCCTGCATTAATAGCTCCTCAGGAGAGGGCCTGTACATCAGACTTTATCTCCAGAGGAGACGAGCAAGCCAAATGAAGGCTCGACTTGAGAACAAGCCTACCTTGCCATCTCATGGGGATGCTCGGAGAACATTAAGTGAAACATCAGTAATGTGAAAAACAAATGGGGGGATGCGAAAACCCCTTAAGAATTGCTGCGCCAGCGATTCACCAGTCCCCACCATAAATCTCAAAAACTCTCATTTGGGGCGGAGACGAGAAATGTTTGAAGGAGAGAGAGAAAGATGGTGAGATAAAGAGAGAGATGAGGTGGCACAGAGGAGCTTCCTCCTGCTTCTACTCTCTTTCCGTAACGGTGGATGATAAAATTGGCTCATTTAAGGGTGTCAGTGATTTACCAACTCTTGCATATGTTTCAGAGCCCTCCTGTGGTTTAGGGGACTCTGACTGTCTCCTGGCTGCCAAGGAAATGAGCACAGTTGCAGTGTGGAAGGTGATGGCTGACCTCTTGTTTAGCGTAGAGGGGCAATCAGAAAAGATATTCTGACGTGCAAAATAAATATCTTCCTTAACAAAGACTTCGGTGTTCTACAAGAGCTACATATTCAAAAAATCCAAAGACAATAATCTTATTAAAATGCAAATGTCTCAAATGATTTATTAATGATATTCCAAAACTGACAATCTTAATCAACCGTAGAGGATGTTCAACTCAAAAAATCTAAATTTCAACTCTATAAAAATATGCAACACTCATTATATGAAAATACATTTAACTTTTTTTTTTGGTTTTGGCTAACTTCAAGGCCTTCATCAGATATCTCACTGTCAATGTCAATGTATCAGATTAAAATTCACCCTGCATGCTGCTTTCACTTAAGAAAACTATTTAACAATCTTTAACAACATTTTAGCCCTGTAATTATTTAAGTGCAAATATTATAATGACAAAATATTTATAACTTTTTTTTTTTTTTTTGACATTAACACTCCTGATAAGACGTGCAAAATAAGTTTGAACTTCAAGATGTGATTGAACACAGGTATTTTAGCCATATATAGTTTGGAGGTACAATCAGAATACAATAATAATAATAAAAAAAAAACTTTCCTCAGAGTAAAACGTTCTGAGAGTTCTCTGAGTAAAGGTGAGAAATGTGTAAAAGGGCCTTGACATGACTATCACACTTTTTTGTTTCAAAGTATTAGAACTACTGTCATATATCATGTTGTTTTATCAAGTCTTTTTCTCATGTTTCTTCACTACCCCAGCAGAAGCACTGTAGAGTAATAAAATGTAAATTGCACAGCATCATTATCTTATGATGTGTATTGCACTTCTGTCAGTCCTCCACTGTAGAGCTGAAATTGTACTGGAGTGCATTTGAAATTGCACCTTGCCAATAAAATCTAACATTTACTGATCCCCTAAAGTGTCAATGCCATCTCAGACTGCCATTAAAACACCATTATATGACCCCTGGAGCAGATAATGATTCTGATTTCAAAAGTGATAAATAAAAATAGGCAGTTTAGCCATGGATTGCCTGTTAATCGTTTTGGCATTTTTTCTCCAATGTTCAGTGCATTTCTTCCAGAGTAGGATTTGCATTTGCATGTTAATGAAGGTTAAGGGCAGAAGCCACTAATTACAATCCAGCAAAGTTCTGCCTAATGGTCCACTAAAGACACAGCATAGTACCCATAATTCCATTATGCAAATAGCACCAAGGGTTGGAAGCCCACAACCTGGGCAGACCTTAAAGGGACCCCGTGTCTGGCATCTGCCAAATGAATACAAACTCTCCAAGCTGAATTACTGTGGCACAGCAGGGAGGCTGGGAATTCACTTTAATTCATAATACCGAGTAAACATTAAAGCTTTATGCTTAAAATAATAGAGAATAAAGTGTATCTTAAACATCCTAAATGTCGGTAATTGCACTACTTGCAACTGATAGTACACTATACTCCTTAGCTGACTCCTTAGTATATATGTGTTAAAAAAAGGACAACAACCAAAGAGTAAAAAAAACAAACAAAAAAAACATTATGATACACAATTTAAGGTTTCATACATACCCACACATCCCCAGAAAAACAGCACACTTCTCACAGGCCTGGACAGCTACTATGAAAGCCAAATAAAATAATTAAGAACCTCCCCCCTCTCAAACACTGAGGAACATATGGCTCAAGTTCTAAAGTAGCTTCAGAGACATAATGTAGGGTGTCATTGCCAGGGACTAGTGGATGCCATGGCATGACAGTCACTAAGCTAAGTCCATAACCCCGCACATCTGCCTCCAACAGAGAAATCTTTCATCTGAACAAGTCCATATGGCCAATTATGAGAGACATCCAGGGAGAATATTTGGCTTTATTATTTTTGTTACCTTTTAACTGCCAAGGGAACCGGTCTGCATAAAGTATGTTTAGAGACGAAAAGTCAAGACAGTTTAAGGGTGTTTAATAGCTTAGGCACAAAAAAAAAGTCTTAGTTCTACACTTGCGAAGAGGAAAAGCAGGATTGTCTGGCCATAAAACTGTTAGAAAAACTGTGTAAATAAACAAATAACAGAATAATGTAAGTACAGTCAAATTTGATCGCTTCAAGGCTTTAGACAGCAACCTCTTATATTCATGATTTAACCTTGCTAGCAAAGCAGGGTGAACAGAGGACTCAACCCTGAAGCTAATGTTCTCTCATTTTTTTTCCACAAAAAAACCCAAGCATCTGATCTAGCGCTGCTACTGTCTGTTGTGCTTTCATGCATGTTTTTCAATGTTTTACAGTCTCACACCAGACAGTTTATTCATTCATAACAAGGATATGAATGTGCAGTTGAGCACACATACAATTTTGCAATAGCAGTGGCTTATTGAAAATGATGTAATACTTCCTGAGGACTTGCAAATCCTCTCTGGCCCAAAATGCAATAACACTCTATTGAAGGGAAAGTCGAGTGCATGTTAGTTATAATAATTTAGATGAGCCTCTTGCATGTTACATTGTGTTTCGATACCATATGGTCACAAGTTTTCATTGAATACTGAAGTGCAAAGTTCTTCATGCTTCAAATGTGCTTTTATTCTGGATCATTGTTTGGTTATCATAAAGTAAATAATAAAAGAGAGAAAAACAGCCTGAGTCCAAGTGCTTATTTCCTGTCTTTTGACCAGCCAACAAGTGCTGGCCTTCAGAAACAGATGCTTTCACATCCTTGTAGGTGATAATAAATATCAAGTATTCTCATAAAACTTAATAGCGATGTTTTTCTCTGTCAGGCATCTAGAGCAATGTCCTTTTGTCAGTGGAATCACCTAATGTGTATGGACTGGAGAAAATAGCCTACGTTGATGGGGATGGAATTAATTAGCAATAATAAAATGGCGATCAAAAATCATTGGCAAATCACAGCTAGTCCCTCCAGGCTAAATAGTCGCACAATTAAACCACAGATGCTCAAATAAAATAACCTAACCTTGATTATCTCAAGGAACGCACTCTTCAGAGTGAAAATAGTGTGTCTACTGCAATTGCGCAAATTATAAATCCAGCGAGTGACAAACGTAAAACAAGGTGAGTATTGCATTGAATTAATGTTGCAACCATCTTGCAAAAGTGAAACCATATTTGGGCTCAAACAGCTCCCTTTATCCTTGCAATTTAAAAGCAAAATGTGCAATCTCCCAGGAATTCCCTTGGAAACAAATCGACAATAACAAAGGTTTTATCCAAAGTGATCTTGAACAAACCTCTTGGAGTATGCATTTTCACATTGTTCAAGGGCAATGTGTTTGAAACAATAAAGGCTCTGGTGTCATTGTAAACGACTGTGTGGCGCTGTCACATTAAAGGCGGCAAATGAAAAAGCAGGAGAAAGAAGGAAACGGCTCACCTCCCTCCCCTCTCGTCTGTAGTCTAACCACACATACTGTAGGTCTCAACTTGTTAAACCTGATGTGTGATGCTGGGTGAATAGCAATGTGCTTACACTCAGACGCTGTTGCTTGGTGCAATTCAGTGGAGTCATTCTCTATTAGAGTTGAGATGAAGAGGACTCGTCCTCTCTGACATTGACTCAGCTGCCATTATCACGGCCGACGGTCCATGCTAACAGTTCTCTCTTAGCCGGTTTCCCTCACTTCTTGTGCGCGGGTTATTCTTTCAATGTTTTGGGTCTACATGACTTCCATTCGGTGGTGTTTGTGCTCAACAAGTTTTATTGCTGTGTGTGGTGTAAATTATCCCGTACTATATCTCTATCTGAGATTATTTTGCATGCAGTTGGAGTCACGATTTGGAGAGCATGCTGATACCGAGATGCTGGGAAAATATGCTGATTGATCTCAATGGAGTGATGTAAATGACTTCAGCATGTGTGTTCAATAGCATAAAAATGAGGTTATGATTGATTCTTCAGATGAGATCTGCCTAGGGTCCATTAAGCCACAGATCTGATTAGCGCATCTGTAAAATGGCCTATCAACATAACGAAAAAACACTTACATTCAGCGTTTTTTAAAAACAACACTTTAAACCTATACATAAAACATTATTTAACGCTGTTAATATACATTCTTGGAAGATTGATTCCTTACAGCAAGGGAACAGGCAATATATGTAAGAATAAAGTTTGAGAGCTCTCTTTGAGAGATTTTATAGCACATTTTCTAAAAGCTAATAAATGTATGCAGTAAATCAAATAATGTAAGGTATTACTTTCAATAGACAGGAAAGCAGGCTACACACCAGCGGTAAGTCAGCAGCTCTTTCATTTGTGCTGCTGGAAATGAATCAGTGAAGAGTCGGTTATCGCGTGATAAGTTTAGCTGTAAAGAGATTAAGAGCTCTAGGCAGAGACGGAAGACTGGATTAAATCCGCGTTAAACAACCTCTTGTGCGACTTCAGCGCTTATACGAATTCTGTGCTTTCCACCTTTTGTGCGCCTTCTGCTTTCAGGTTTCGGAAGAAGATACTACTCGCGCTGAGCTAAATTCTACACATCGATTGATGCCTTCTTTTCTCAGAGCTCTTTGCGCAGCATTTTCCCGCTTTGTGTCGACGGCACAAACAAATCTTCTGACACCAGGTGCTGCTGGAGCTGAAAAACATCTCTAACCGGCCGCTAACAGGACATTCCTCTCGAGATGAAATGGACTTTTAATAACGGCCTCCATGCGGCGGAGTCCCGAAGCAGGAAACCTTTTAAATGTGTGCTGGGTCACATCTCCCGGTGTCCTTTGTAATGCCTTAACCCTTCAAAATTGGGTTGTAATCTGGGCTCATCCGAAGCACTTTCATACAGCTGTTGAAGAGCCGGAGGGTAGCAACTTTTCCACCCCCAACACTTTAAACCCCTCCCACCAAAAGGACGGCTTAATGGTTTCAGCGTGAGGGACGAGGTCTCGACTCTTGTAACAGAGCAAAATCTTAGTCCCATCATCCTCGCTGTGTGCTGTAATTGCAGGAATGGTGTCAGCACTCAGCAAGGGAAAAGAAAAGGGAGGGAGACTAGAAGGGGAGGGACGGGGGCAGGGTTTGTAAAGAAAGAGAGTGAAACGAGAGGCTCAGCTTCAATCCACTTGACCGAGCAGGTCAACGGAAATAAATGACTTTCCCCTGACCAAGGCTGGAGCTCTCTCATCCGCTGTGTCACTGCTGCCATATCCCTCCATCAAGGACAGGAGGGCTCACTTGACTGCAGTCAGACAGAGATAAAACAGTGAAGCACTAAAATCACTGATTAAGTCTCTCTCTCTCTGCCCAACATCCTCATCAGTCAGGAGTCTTTGAGATGGCATTTTTAAGAATATTTGTATAATTAACTTTGGGCTAATGGAACACATGTGGCGCCGGCTACATTATAAGACATGAAATGTGTTTTTTGTGTGTGTGTTGTTTGACGATGGATCCTGAAATTGCTGCCGCATGCTGTGCTCCACTCTGGAACTAAAAGGGAAGTTTTGGATGAATTTGAGAAAAGTTTATGTAACTTTCATTTCCGACTGATCTTCTTTATCCTTCGCCAACCGACGACCACTCCTTCCTAATCGCAGAAGGTGAAAGAACGTGCAGGCGGATAAACGAATCCTTCTGCACATCTGGAGATGTAAGTGGTGTGAAATGTGTGAATACTGAGCAGATTTTTATCTTGTGTGCACCTTGTTCACACCACACTAGAGGGAGTCTCTCCATTTCCCACCTGAAAAGACCCTGGCAAGGGCAGGCGTGCCAAGTGGCACAACAGATGGCCCTCTGCTCACCATCATTTCCTCTCGCACAATGCTTCGGGAGCACAGAGAACCCGCTGGGAGAGGAATCAGCAGCCTTCCTCTATCTGACCAGCTGAACGAATCTCAGAAGCCATTTCGTAAATCCTCATTATTTTATCAAAGTCTCCTTGTCGCTTCATGAGAGTTGAAGGACAAAGACTATTGTGTAGCTGCTGCAGATACGCATTGCATTTCCTGACTCGTTATCCATCCTGCGGTCCTGCTGCCAGGAAAACTGATTCTGCTTCCATTTGGAGTGTTTTGCCCTCAATGCTCTGGTTGCCACATGTATGGGCTGTTTCATGGATTGCCCGTGTACCAGATGGAACAGCTTTTTAGTTGCACACCTAATCTCCATTGTTTTTCCCTCAAGCAACCAGAGCTTGACTCATTTTCATACATTCTGCTACAGTCTTTATGCCCCTAGCATTTAGGTAGTTAAAGGGACAGTTCACCCAAAAATAAACGTTTTTAAAATCATCTATTCATGCTCATGTCATTCCAAACCTGTATGATCTTTTTTTTTTTCATACAATGACAGTCAATTGGGTTCAGTGTTGTTTGGATCTCAAAATCTGTTCCACAGAAAGAAGAAGAAAAAAAAAACATACAGTACAATAGTAAATCATGACAGACAAACCTAGTGAAAAATAAATACTAAAATGTATTGTAAATGTAAATTTATTTAATGCTAAGTATACTTAAAAAATACATTTACATATTTATGTACTGCAATGCAATACCCTGCAGTTGTACTTTTGGTATACTAAACTGGTATACTTAAAGTCTGCTAAATTGGAACAACTAATTTTGTACTTAATGCACTTTAATTGTGCGGAAGTAGTGCTGAAGTCCAACTAAATATATACTGAAGTATATTTGACTGAGCTAAAGTCAAACTATTGCAAGTGTACTTCAGGTACACATTAAATGTCTTGCATTTACCTGCCGCACCTCCGACGGTACCATTAGGGCTGGCTGCAGAGTCGTCAGCTGGGAGCCACCCATTGTTGATGTTTCGCTTCTTTAATCCCAGAACATCTCCGGGTGGTGGAGCAGCAGTAGGGACGTCTCCCTACCGTCCCCTGCAGCCAGCCCTAGGATCCTTCTCTCCCCCACACCTTGTCCTTTCTCCGTAGCCAGAGCCAGAAACTCCCTTTCTCTGCCTCCTCTGCCAGATATTATGACTTCAGCAAGTTTCCGCAGGACCTGGTCGTGAAACCATCCATAAAGTCCTTGGGTCAGTGCTGTTTTGCAGCTAGACAGGATATGCTGTAAACTGGGATTCTGCTGGCCGCAAAGCTGGCAGATCTCCTCTGTGCCATACCAGAGGTGCAGATTCTGGGGGCTTGGGAGGGTATCATACGTGGCCCTGATTAGGAAGCTCAGCCTTGCCTGAGGCATCCTCCACAAATCAGCCCACGTCACGACCCTGTCGATGGTGGCCTCCCAGGTTGTCCATCTTCCTTGCTGACATTGGCTCACGGCTTTGATCTTGTAGCCCTCCTCTTCATCCCTCACAACTTCAAAGATCACCAGTTCTTTCCTCTCTGCCTTTGAGGCTTTGGACCACATATTAGACGATGTTCCCCAACCAAAGCCTGCTCTGCCATATTGCACCAATCCAACAACTTCCTGGTGTTTCAGGCGGTTTATGGCCTGGTGTACTGGCTGTGATGCTTTCCATTTCCTTCCAGTCTGCACTTGGGCCTTGCTGTTTTTCACTGCTGGATCTGAAGAGTCTTTCAGCTCAAATACTAGCCTTACTTTCTCCAGCTTATAGCCTAAGCTGATGGATTTCAATGGGAGCCCAGCCACTTCCGTATGTAGTTGTTTGCCTTTGAATCCATCTTCTGGACTGCTGATAAGGTGATGTCACACAGTTTGAGGCCATTTGGTCCAGCTGCTGAGGCTGCTCTTGCTCGCTCCACAACCTGCTTAATTTCAGACCACTTTCAAGGATTGGTGTCGAACTGCGTGGACGGCTCTGGTGGGCGAGGGACATGCCCCGGCGGTCCAATGGAGCTTTCTCTCAAGCTGTCACTAATCTGCATTTTGATGTAGGATATCAGACCGAATCAGACAATCTTGTACACAGGCAACGCAAGTACCTCCAGATTCTAGCTGAACTGGTGTGTTTAATATAATTTTAACCTCATTGAGGAACTCAATGTGAGGGTTAATTAAGTGATTGATGGTTGTTCAGATCTATGCAATTGCACCTATTGCTGTAAACTTGGGATTTTACATTTTCATCCTCTTAAACTAATTATTTCCTCACTTTCTGTTTCCCTTACATTGATGTAATCCTCCAGCTCCTGTTCAGTGGTGTGCAGCGTCCTGTTCTTCTTCTCCTCCAATAAGCCTCGAGCATACCTAAAAGGGTCACGGAAGAAGCTTGACCTTGCTTTCTCCTTACGGCTTCTGCGTCTCCTAATCCTCTCTGCTCACCTCAGGTTTGTGTGTCTAGTTCTAATCTGACCCCACAGATTCTTCAAGCCCTCCTTCTCGTGATCCATGGCCTTCCTCCATGCCTTCTGAAGGAGGCGATGTTCCTTTACCAACTGCAAGATTGCCTCTCTGTTTGAGAGGGGTCTTTCTCTGTAGCAGTTCTCCAAATCTCCCTTTGCCTTCTTCGTAGACAATGTCTCCAAAGATGTTCAATTTGGCAGTTATACTACCTCTTATTGAGTTCTGGAGGACTGTGTGTAGGCTCTGGTCAAAGCTTCTCCATTCCTGTTTGTTACTGGCTTTTGGCCATTTGACTTTAGCTTTCCGGACTGTCTTCATGTGTGTATCTCCTGTGGCTTCCCTGCTGGGTGTTTAGGTTCATTGATCGCATTGGGGGATTTGCGGTAGATGGTGTGAATCCTGCTGGGTAAGCTGATCTTGCTCCTCCTCTCCAGATGCACTGGTGGGATCCATAGCACTGTGGTGCTCAACCTGGCTATAATAATAATACAAAACTATGTATTCAGTCAAGTTTGGTAATTAGTCTATTATAAAGTATCCGTCTGCATGTGTAAATAGACTAGATGTATATTTTCAGGGACAGTTTTATGAATGCTATTTTTTAAGAAGCCATGTCAAGGTGACACAACATGTCTTTGCACTCCACTGCTGTGTTTTCTAAATGTTCTTCTATGTAAACATGCACTAGACAGGCATTTTTGACCTCGTTGCTTTTTAAGAGCCTCACACATGCTTGTTGCAACTGTAGCACAGCGTATCAATGTCAAAACAGCAGACCAATCAGAAGAAAGCAGAACGGGGCAAACATCGCAAGCATACAGATCATTTGTCAACAACTTTGCTATAACCAGTATAATTATTTTATCTGCTTGGCTAATTATTTGTTTGTATGTATGTATGTATGTATGCATCATTTATTTATTTATTTATTTATTCATTCATTCAGATCACATCTCATAAAAGTGGCTTAGCATGTCTCGAAACCTGCCTTCCTTTGCCTTCTGTGCTGTTTTCTTTCTTTCTTTCTTTCTTTCTTTGGTAACACTTTACCGTAAGGTTCCAATATATAATATTAGTTGATGTATTAATTTACATGAACAAACAATGAAAAATACATTTATTACAGTATTTATTAATCTTTGTTAATGTTAGTTAATGAAAATACAGTTGTTCATTGTTAGTTTATGTTAATTCAGTGCATTAACTAATGTTAACAAGCAAAACTTTTGATTTTAATAATGCATTAGTAAATGCTGAAATTAAGATTAACCAAGATTAATAAATGCTGTAGAAGTATTGTTCATTCTTAGTTCATGTTAACTAAAGTAGTTAACTAATGAACCTTACTGTAAAGTTTTACCATTTCTTTCTTTCTTTCTTTTTCTTTTTTTTTTCTTTTTTACTACAGATTCCTGTGTGTTGTTCCATCCCATTCCATTGTGGTCTGTCCAGCTGCTTTTAAACACAAGAACATGTCTTGTATAGATATGCCCTTTCTCATTCTGTGCTTGTTTTTAGTAAGTGAGGCGAATTGCAAAAAACAGGAGCATGGGATGCTTAAATTGCAAAAAACAGGAGCATAGGATGCTTAAATTGCTCTGATGGTATGAAAATTAATCACCACAGAATGTAAATGCAGGCCGAGGGGCTTGATTAATTGCATAGTTTTGTCACGTTTTTTTGTCTTGGACTCTACACACAATCACTTCCACATTTAACCTCAATGCCCAGCACAACTTCCGCTGTGTATGAAAATTGTGAGCACAAAATTCAATCTTGACGAAGTGACAAACAACAGGATAAAGTTGTTCATTCTTAGTTCATGTTAACTAAAGTAGTTAACTAATGAACCTTATTGTAAAGTTTTACCATTTCTTTCTTTCTTTCTTTTTCTTTTTTTTTTCTTTTTTACTACAGATTTCTGTGTGTTGTTCCATCCCATTCCATTGTGTAGATATGCCCTTTCTCATTCTGTGCTTGTTTTTGGTAAGTGAGGCGAATTGCAAAAAACAGGAGCATGGGATGCTTAAATTGCAAAAAACAGGAGCATAGGATGCTTAAATTGCTCTGATGGTATGAAAATTAATCACCACAGAATGTAAATGCAGGCCGAGGGGCTTGATTAATTGCATAGTTTTGTCACGTTTTTTTGTCTTGGACTCTACACACAATCACTTCCACATTTAACCTCAATGCCCAGCACAACTTCAGCTGTGTATGAAAATTGTGAGCACAAAATTCAATCTTGACGAAGTGACAAACAACAGGATAAAGCAATAGTGCCGTGATCCACTTTCAAACTAAAGGTATTTAAAGCTTCTGGAACTAATAACTACAATGTTATGTTTTACATACTGAAATGTTATGTTTAGCCTATTATATAATAATAATAATAATAATAATAATATATTTTATGTACTATATTATAATATAATTTGTTGTGATCGACACAGTAAAATGAAATGAAGTGGATTTTATCCTCAGCCGAAAGTCAGGTGTGGTATATTTGAGGCAGCATGATGTCTTGTGCACTCATTTCCCTTCAATTAAGCTTTTCTATATAAATCTGAGGTCTGTCCTGTGGAGAATCATAAATCTAAGAAGGCTCTTTAAGTGTCCTCTCTCGCCTGAAACTAATGTGTCAGGCAGCACTCTCAATTACTGTTTTACTGTTGATTTATTTATATATTTATTACATATAAAATTATATTTGTTTATGTCAAAAGAGGGCAAGTGTGAGGAAGGATACAGAGTGGGAAGACAGAGCTTCACAAAAACCCAGTCAGAAACTTTCTGTCACAGTTGAGAGGGAAAAAATAGAGAGAGAGGGAGAGTGCAAGAAGAAAGAAATTCACCCATTCTTTGCTTGGTGTATAAAAGCCTCAGAGCTCACTGCCCTCCACTGTTTAGATTTAGGATTTCTGCACAGCCCCAGTAAAGCGCTTTAGGGCTCTTTTCCCACTGTTGACAAACCCATGTTTCTAGGTCAACCCCTCCCTCTTCCAAAATGTTTTATGAGCCTGCATTAAATGTACATGTCCTTGTCTTATTTCATCTGGGAACAGAGAGAATGCAGCCACAGCAGTGCTGATAGTTCCTCTGTCTGTCTGTAGAGGGCACATAAGGATGGAGAATGAGCCTATAAGGCTAAAAAAAGACTTTAAAGTTTGATGAAGAGCAGAATAGAAGTTAAAGATAGCTGCTGTTCTAATAACAGATAATCTCAGAATGTATCTGGGTAGAGATACAAATGTGTATGGCCACATTCTCACACAAAGGTAACATATTTATTTTGTCCAACATCAGTAGCTTCCATCTTCTATTAATTATGTAATCTGTTCAAAATGTTAGGAGAAGATTGATTTGGACAATTTCTAATACAACAATGCTTATACTAGAAAAAAGCAATGTCACTCCAATCATACTCTAGCATAATTTTCCACATAAACTCATACATATTAATAAGACTTTCAAAACCCTCTCAGCTATATGGCATATAGTCGTTGCATTGCTTTGAATTCAGGCTCTTCCAGAACCCATTCAACAGCATACAGAGCATGATTCACTGAAAATATTTACCTTCAGATGGCTCACTCCCTCAAGCCTTGTTTGTTCCCTCAAGTGCCTGGGATCCTGCTTTGTGTTCCTCCTAATGAAAGGAACACATTGTTTTTTTTTGTTTTTTTCTCCACATATCTGGCAGGCACAAACCCAATGCAGTTCTGCACCCATCAATATTAAAGAAGAGAGAGTGAGAAAAAATTGAAATGAAATGAGTATAACCGACATCTCTTTTTTAATGATAGTAGGCTTGGAGTCATTGTTATTTTTCTGAGACCTAAGTGTAAATTTGAAATGCAGAGTCTGCCAAAATGTTGTATGTCAAAGTTATACTTGTCTGAATGTCATTAAATTAGATTAAAAAGAAAACAATGATAATAATACTGATTCTAATGATTAACCTGAAAATAATCATAGACTAATTTCTAAAAGTAATTTCTATTACTTTTAATCAATTTTATTACTGACAAGGTGATTTATGGTGGATGTACTGTATGAAGTCAGTCTCAAGTTTATACAGATGTCCTAGATGACATTTGTTCCACAAATTTAAACAGAAAGAAGGTGCCCAAATACATTAAGTCCTGATTTTGAATACAGTATAGTCATCGTTATATATTTTTAAACCTATCAAATAGGTTAAGTTTAATAAATGCCACTTGGTTTGATATATTTCTATAATGCAAAACCATTCCTAAATTAAGCATGGCAGAAGTGTCCAGTTTTGGGGGGCACTCTCCCAGTTTTGTTAATCATGATTCTGTGTTGCCTAAAATGATTTAAATGAATGTGACCATGTTGTGCGTATCAGAAGCTAGCTGTCAAAGCAGACACTAGTAATTGGGTTTTGCTGGAAGGCAACAGTAACATGAATATAGTGATGCATGGGTCAGCTGAGACTGACCTTCATAGGGGATTCTCTGCTGGACTGTCTGTCACCAGCGACTTCAATGCCCCCCAGTTTTGGGGGAGTAATCTGATTTCTTCCCTGCCTGTTCAAAGAGCATTTTGCATTAAGGGCACCTTAGCGTGAGATCACAGGTCTCACTTCTAATCAGACCATAAGCGACAGTGCACAGGAAGATAAGGCCAGGTGAGTGCTACCTTTGGCTGTTACAGCAAAACATTCCCAGCAAGAGGACAGCAGGTAGCCGACTAAGCGGTTTTGGAAGCAAAATACAGAGCCAAAATAACAAACACAAAGACAGAGAGGCTGGAGTAACTGCATATGCCTGGAAATAGTGTTACTGCAGCTATATTTTGCCAATGGCACAAATATAAAATATATTGTTGGTATATTATAATTGTGTCTGTGTGTATATTATATTTTTGTTTAATATGTTTTATAAGAAGAAGAGGAGGAGGAGGAGGATAATAAATAGATAAAGAATATGTCAATGATTTAAATATATATTGCCATACACTACTGTTCAAAAGTTTGTAAGTAAGATATATTTACAGCATCACAGTTTCTACAAAAATATTAAGCAGCACAACTGTTTGATGATAAGATATATAACAACATACAACCACAAAAACAACAACAATAATAATAATAATAATACTTATTATTATTATTATTATTATTATTGAGCACCAGATCAGCATATTAAAATAATTTCTGAAAAATCATGTGAGACTGAAGACTGAAGTTTTGTCAGTACAGAAATAAATTACATGTATTCCATATATTCAAGCTATTTAAACATTGTAATAGTGTAATAACATTTTACAATATTACTTTTTTTACAGTATCAAATAAATAATCTTGTAAAGCGGGCTTACAATAATGAACATTCAAAAATCTATTCAGACGGCAAACTTATAAACAGTAACATATACAAATACAAATATGTAAACATTGATACGATAACAGACACAATATGCATTATTCTGGATCCACCGCACCTTGTATAAAACCGACATTTCTTACCCCAGAAGACAACCTTCATGCCCTCTCCACAAAGGTATGGAACAGCGTCACCTTAAAGCTAAAATAACTGATGACTCACTGAATAATTCAGAACATATTAGAATGTGCACAGTATCTCAGTACTCCCGGGACCGAGTTCCTAATTATGAAACTAAACTTGATCGAGACATAAATCCAGCCCACTGTGCCTCTGGTGTGCCGTGGATCTTCAAGTCAGCCTTACTACCTCAATCCTCCACGCAGGAGCAGTACAACTTTCCAGAGGAGCCCAGAGGGTACCGTTAGCTAGCGTTCCTTAGACTCACTACCCAGCCCACGCTCCATCTCCATCAACCCCGTGTGGACTACTTTAATAGCACCCTTTAATGGGCCTTCCACATGCTTTACAACAGGACTTTATGATGGATGTTAGGGGAGGCATAATTGGGAATAATGAGTCTTTTGTTGGGCAGTATCTCCCCCCTCCCCAGCCATCACAACACAATGTGCCAGAGTCACCAAACAGCTCTGTGTGTTTAGAGCGGCACAGTAAACCTGAGTGCAAATAATTAATGCCAAGAGATTCCTGCTCTGGTTTTATGCTAACCTTGTGAATACCCATCATTGGCTTCTCAGTGATTTCGATACAGCGCTGCTTCAATAATAATTTGTTTCCTCCAAGGTCAGTTATAAGCTCATTGTGTAATCATGACATATAAATCACCGAATTTACTTCTAATATAGATGCTTAAACTGTGTACTGGCATAGATCATTCAATAATAAGATGATTTTGCTGTCCCATTGCGCTGATGATTCCCTTCACTCAGTCTTAATGAGAAACCTGAGACTGCTCCAAGGGTTTGATGAGGTCAAATCCATTCATGTTTCTAGCAGCACTCACTCGCTCCCTCCTTTCAACCCCATCCCCATCTTTTCCTCATCATTCTGCACTCCAAAGCAATCAGACGCATGATACTGCACCTACAGCATATTATTCCTCCCTTTCTGACCTTTAATGAAACATGCATGTGCTCCATTAAATCAATTACAACAGCCATTTTTCATTCCGATGTATATTTGCGTCTAATGTCTGTTTGAAGAGTATGTATAAGGACATTCCAGAGACTTGCTTGTGGCATATTTGCGTTATAAGAATTTAGATGAGATTGGAGCCGTATTCAGTTTGACACAAATGAAAATGTATTGTCTTAATCTTAGAATACTTGACCCTCGAACACCTACATGGACGAATAAAGAGAGTTCCGTGTCATTAAATAATTTTAATAATTTCATAAAAATATATATTTTAAATGTTTTAGTAATGTTCTTTTGTTCACTTGTCATGTAGGGTGAATTCAGGTTAATTGGGACATTACCCAGTCACCTTAATGGCAAGTATCTCAAATTATCTGAATTCACCCATATACTAACTAACTGACTAAATTAATTAATTAATTCATTCAGTATATTATAACTATAAGACATATTTGTGAGACATTTTCAGATTATTTTGCTATGATCTTTGCTGACATGACTAGCAGACCTTTTTTTTTCGCATCATGAGAAATGTTTATTAAGGTGTGTTTAAAATTTTGACTGCAGTGTATGTATGAACAAGGCTTATCAAGTGATTTTTAAATGAATTAATTAATTTAATTAATTTATTTATTTATTTATAAAGATAGAAAATGAAATATGAAAAAAAAAAAACAAGATATGTAATTAACAGTCATGGACTTTGTAATATGTATTATATAGCTGCCAAAGCCAATGACAAAAATACCATAGTTGAGTCCAAATTTTGGAAGTTCATTTATGAGGAAAACATATGAAGGAAATCAAATTATTATTTATTAAAAAAAAAAAAAAAACTGACGTACCGCCCCAGTGACTAAATTTGTATTTTATTTTTCAATTTTTTTCTGACAGTGTATATTCGGGTTAGGATCCTAAATCATATGTAATTTTCATTAACATGTTCTGCAGTTTTATTTTGAATGTTTAAATCACCTCACAGTGCATCCCTCACAGCCTTGTTTTTATCTGTGCCAAATTAAATATGGCATCTACTGACTAAGGTACTTATTATACTACTAGCAAGACAAGTGCACCAATGCAGACGGACACATAAATGTACCAGTACACCATATAATTGCATGATCAAGATTCCAGCCTGTACCTGAGGTGCACTTCCACCGCACCTTTGCAAAAGCTTTTTATTCAGATTCACACACACTTATGCAAGCACGAACCCACTCACACACAAACCCACAGAGAATTGCACAGGGGGACTGTGATGGAGTAGAGTGGCAAGGGAGAGAGACAGCGTGAGCAGCTAAAGGAGTTCATGTGTGACACATCCCCCTCAGAGCTGGTGGCGGGGCAGCCACATGAAACCTATTAGCACAGGCGTCTGCTAGAGTGTCATTCTATGGCACGGCCACCTCGCGCAAAACCCTTTCCTCCCTCTGCCCTTCTGTCGCCACAGCTCTGATCAGGCTCTGCCTCGTTCCCTACAATTAGCTTAAGAAAACCTCACAGACTCCACCGAGATTAGGCAACACATTATTGTGCTTTTGACCCTATTATAAACATTGTACACACTGCAGATTAATGCGTAACATCCTTACATCTACCTTGGAACACCTACAGTATACAGTATAGGAAATAAATAAATCGATAATAAAAAAATACTCTTAAAAGGGATAAAATGCCTTTGGTATAAAAACTTGTATTATTTATGATGTATGTATGTATGTATGTATGTATGTATGTATGTATGTATTTATTTATTTATTTATTTGTTTGTTTGTTTGTTTGTTTGTTTGTTTGTTTGTTTATTTATACATATATATATTTTTTTTTTATTTGGTTCACAATAGAATTGTCATCCTGTGAAAAGTTTCTTTATGAATATGTTCTAAGATGGATTAGTTGTATGTCCTTATAATATTTTGTTAGTATAAAGTTGCACACACTGAATTAAAAATTATAATTTGGACATAATGAGGGACATCATATCAAATAGAGAATATTTCTGCCATGGAAATGAAAGAAAGAAAGAAAGAAAGAAAGAAAGAAATTGTGTACTGTAACTGTGACTTTTTCTATTTTACAATTTTGATTTTTTTTCTTATAATTAAGTCTTAATTTGAAAGATAAAATGTTGAATTTTTGTATTTATTTATTTACATTAAATGATTACATTAAATTGCGGAAACAGTCTTTCATGTTAAACAAATAAGTTGAATTTAAAAAAAATGTCCATGATGCTTCTGTAATTTTTAAGATTTTATAAATTTCCATGACTTGGAAAACATAACAGACCTGAAAAGTTATGAATGTTAGATTGTGATGATTAGCTCATTAATTTAATAATCAAGTATCAGTACTAATATATGTGGTTGCACTGGCAATAATTGTGCAATTGCATGTGTGTGTGTGTGTGTGCATGTCAATAATTACTACTAATACAGGAAACAAATAATAAAAGAAACATACAATTAAAATCACTGGCATGTAACGAGAACTACATTGTTTTTGCTTGCATAGAAAGGCAGACAATAACTATTTTGAGGTTGGCAATATACCATCAAAAATTCCAATTATGAATTATAATTTTAAAAGATGGACAATTTCTGCTTGATGTGTTTTGATATTTTGCACATTTACTCAACATTCTTATGACCTGCCATGCTTGTTGACAGTAACTTGTGACAACCTTGTTCTCCTCAAATAATGCTAGTAAATGATGGCATTATGCTCTTTTGGTAATCCACTCTGATTTAGTTTTCAGTGGCAAATTAGTATGAAAGGTTCCTCTTCAGGAACTCGAGCTGCGTCGGAGGACGCTTCGGGAATGCCCTTCAGCGTGACCGGCTCTGAATCTCGTGTGTAATCAGACCAATAGATGGGCGAGACGTCATGGGTGGGTGACGTAATGCCAGGAGGCTATAAAAGCACGTGCGGTGAGACCAGCGTCAGCTTTTTGTCATTCAGCAAGCGCTCTGTGTGTGTGTCAGTCTGATATCTGTTTGTGAGTCTTATTTAGTGTTGTCTGTCACGAATCTAAAAACAAGACAAAACCAGTCACCTAAGGCGAGGGCAGGCAGCGTTCAGGCTGTGTGTTCCTCCCTGCCCGCGTTACTTTAAGGGGTGGGGATACACATAGTTTGTTTGCTGTCTGCTTGGGAGCAAGCACGCAGAGTCAGCTCTCGGAAAAAAAGGAGCTGACTGCCCGTTTTGGTAGCATTTGTTACTGCCTTGCTTCGCTCTCAGAAGGCTCTCTTTGAGGAGAGAGCCTTCACTAGCGTTTCTCGTGGTGCTGGCCCCGCTTTCGCCAAGGTGGAGCGGCGGCTGTGCTCGTGGGTTTCGCATATGGATCCGATGGAGGGAATGTAGACGGGAGCGTCCCTATCTACTTCCTTAACCACCAGATCCAGCGCCCACTCTTGGGGTTCGGAAGCCCGCACTGCGGTACTTCCCCCCTGGGGAGAGGGTGCGACGCTCCGCCTGTCTTTCTCTAAGGAGATTGATATGGAGGGCGTCGAAGACGAGGCAACGCTTATATTACATCATTCGGTTTTTGATGTGAATCTTACTCACCAGACCGTATTTACTCCTCTTGTTGTTTGACTGCATTTAATTCTGAGGAATAATATGAAGTATTTATCTGACTATGAGAAGTTAGATATACAGGGGCACTTGGGATAAAAATAAATAAATACATTTTCTCAAGTGAGAGCATGAGTTTACCTATCTTCCTCTGAGGAGGTTGAGGCGGTCAGCAGGGGCTGCTGGGCGGAGCAGTCCCAACCTACCGTGTTCCGGCCCTTCATTCTGGGGGCCTCACTTCTTGTACTCCGCAGAGCCTAGAG
>NW_015556122.1:198131-198380 GCF_001515605.1 Sinocyclocheilus anshuiensis | reverse complement strand
GTTCCCTTAGGAGGTCACCTGGCGGTGTGGGAGCCCCTGCCAAGTGTGCTTCATTGGGTCCTGCCCCGAACAGGCTCTGGTCTAGTCTTCCTAACAGACAACGTGGGTCTGAGGGCTGTCGTTTTCAATAGGAGACTTCAGCTATGAGAGTCCTGATGCTGTGGCTCAGGACCTCGGAGGGCAGGCACCGCATTACACGGTGCCCGTCTCTCCTCAGTGCCCTCAGGAGATCAGTCTGCCACGCATGCC
>NW_015556122.1:195510-195950 GCF_001515605.1 Sinocyclocheilus anshuiensis | reverse complement strand
ACCCCTACAGTGGTGGCACAAGAACAAGGGGTTCTCCCCGAGGGGAAACCCGCTTCGCATGCTCAAGGTCACGCGGAGGTGCCTATGTGCCTTAGACATGCGGAGGAAACCTTGGTTCTTGTCTCAGGGCCCAGTGCTGGGAGCTCCTTGTCGCCGCGTAACACTAGCGATGGACGCATCCCTCACCGGTCGGGGTGCGGTCATGAGTTGCCACCCTGCCAGCGGTCTGTGGAGTGGTCGCCATCTGACATGGCATATAACCTGCCTGGAGATGCTGGCCGTGCTTCGTGCACTAAGACACTTCCTCCCAGACCTAAGAGGTCACTATGTGTTGGTGCGCACCGACAACACAGTGGTGGTCTCTTACATCAACCACCAGGGAGGTCTGCGCTCACGCCGTTTGTACAAACTAGCGTACCAGATCCTTGTGTGGTCCCAGG
>NW_015556122.1:193998-195206 GCF_001515605.1 Sinocyclocheilus anshuiensis | reverse complement strand
CTCTCGCTGAGGGCAGTTCATATTCCTGGGCATCTCAATATGGGGGCAGACATCCTGTCGAGGCAGGGGCCGAGGCCCGGGGAATGGATGCTTCACCCCAGGGTGGTGAAGCAGATATGGAGAGTTTTTGGCCAGGCCCAGGTGGACCTATTTGCGACTCAAATGACATCGCACTGTCCCCTCTTTTTCTCTCTGAGTCATCCAGTTCCACTGGGGCTGGATGCCATGGTACAGACGTGGCCGAGGCTTCGTCTGTACGCATTTCCCACGATCGCTCTGCTCCCGGGAGTTATGGAGAGAGTGCGCTGGGACGGGTCCGTCTTCTGCTAGTAGCCCCGTTCTGGCCGGGCCGAGTATGGTTCTCGGACCTGATTTCTCTCCTCGAAGGCACTCCATGGGAGATTCCCGTCAGGAGAGATCTCCTCTCACAGGCGGAGAGTATGATCTTTCACCCCCGCCCAGAGTTGTGGAAGCTGTGGTTGTGGCCCCTGAGGGGGCACAACTCATAGCATCTGGTCTCTCAACCGAGGTTGTTGAGACCATCCTCCAATCTAGAGCTCCCTCAACGAGGAAACTGTACGCCCTGAAGTGGAGACTCTTCACTTCATGGTGCGGAGACCGCCTGCTTGGCTTCGTCTGTACGCCTTTCCCCCGATCGCTCTGCTCCCGGGAGTTCTGGAGAGAGTGC
The DNA here is from genome assembly GCF_001515605.1 of Sinocyclocheilus anshuiensis. NCBI lineage: Eukaryota > Metazoa > Chordata > Actinopteri > Cypriniformes > Cyprinidae > Sinocyclocheilus > Sinocyclocheilus anshuiensis. The sequence continues at coordinate 194,518 of NW_015556122.1, read as the reverse complement.
GCCGGGATGGGGTCCGTCTTCTGCTAGTACCCCCGTTCTGGCCGGGGCGAGTATGGTTCTCGGACCTGATTTCTCTCCTCGACGGCGCTCCATGGGAGATTCCCGTCAGGAGAGATCTCCTCTCACAGGTGGAGAGTACGATCTTCCACCCCCGCCCGGAGCTGTGGAAGTTGTGGGCGTGGCCCCTGAGGGAGCACAACTCATAGCTTCCGGTCTCTCAACCGAGGTTGTTGAGACCATCCTCCAATCCAGAGCTCCCTCTATGAGGAAACTGTATACCTTGAAGTGGAAACTTTTCACTTCTTGGTGCGGAGACCGCCAGCTCGACCCAGTTAACTGCCCGGTTGGTACAGTGCTGGAGTTCTTACAGGCCCGTTTCTCCGCAGGGTTGACCCACTCCACCGTGAAGGTCTACGTGGCAGCTATTGCGGCCTACCACGCCCCTCTTGGTGCCAGTCAGTGGGCAGACACCCCCTAGTTACACGTTTCCTCCGCGGTGCGCTGAGGCTGAGGCCTCCGG
>NW_015556122.1:192343-193502 GCF_001515605.1 Sinocyclocheilus anshuiensis | reverse complement strand
CCCTTCCTATCTCGACTTTGCGCCCGGTCTGGCCAAAGCGTTTCTGTTCCCTCGAGCGGGGTATGTTCCTAAGGTCCCCTCCTCTACACCACGGCCTGTCGTACTCCAGGCCCTCAGTCCTCTTCCCTTCAGTGATCCAGACCAGCAGAAACTAAACCGTATGTGTCCAGTGCGAGCACTGGACGCATACCGTTCCCGAAGCGTCCTCCGACGCAGCTCGAGTTCCTGAAGAGGAACGTCTCAGGTTATGTATGTAACCATGGTTCCTCGAGGGAACGAGACGCTGCGTCTCGGGGCCATACTTTCGGCATCTCTGCCAGCGCTTGCTTCACTCCTTCACCCACCCGTGACGTCTCATCCATCTATTGGTCTGATTACACACGACATTCAGAGCCGGTCACGCTGAAGGGCGTTCCCGAAGCGTCCTCCGACGCAGCGTCTCGTTCCCTCGAGGAACCATGGTTACATACGTAACTTGAGATGTTTTTTTCCTTCCTTCCTTCCTTCCTTCTATACATACATACTAGAAAACAGGGACATTGCTGGCATCAGACAGTCAAAATCAGACAGTTCCCTTTTCATCCATTTCTCAAGGTCATGCTTGCTTCTGAATATCTTATGGGGTAAGTCAGTGAAACTGTTTTACTGTGTGCAGGTTCAGCTTTAAAGTAGCATGAAGCATTAGTCACTGAATATTAGTCTAGTATAACATAATCCTCTCTTCAAAAACCAGCAGTAGCCTACCATCCCTGCACATGTACATGTATCTGGGGAAGTCCCTTTGATGCAGAGTCTACATTTGAATAGTGACATCATCCATCACTATGACTGTAAGTCCTAATGGCCCTCTATACTTCATCTTGAACACTGAATACAAGGATGCACAACAACACTCAAATCCATAGTGAAGCAATATAAAGTCCAATATGTAATACTGATCTGAAATACCACAGCTGTGATTTCCAATTTTTGTTTGAATATATATGTAAAACATGCTACCATTCAAAAGTAACTCTCAATGTTTTGAAATAATTTTTAGTTCAACAAGAACACATTACATTGATGAAAGAGACATTTATAATGTTAAAACACACACACACACACACACACACACACACACACACACACACAAACACACATTTTCAAAATTGATACCAAT
>NW_015556122.1:189029-192058 GCF_001515605.1 Sinocyclocheilus anshuiensis | reverse complement strand
TGATACCAATAAGAAATGTTTCTTGAGCACCAAATCAGCATATTAGAATAATTTCTAAAGGATCATGTGACACTGAGGACTGGCTGCTGAAAATTCAGCTTAACATCACATGAATGAATTGCATATTAAAATATATTAAAACAGATAATTTATTATTTATTATATTTATTAACAATTTATTAACAGAGAGGTTATTTCAAATTGTATTTGATAATAGTGTATTTTGTATCACATAAATGCAGCCTTAGTGAACATAAGAGACTTCTTATGAACATAAAGATATTTTGAATGCTACATTTCTAGTTGTGTATGTGTGTTTGTACACGACACTGCACACACACACACACACACACACACACAAGAGTAGTGTATTTAAACATGTATACAATGAATCATTCCTGATGTAATTGGTGTTTTCTTTTTTATTATTATTATTATTTTTTTTTTAATAATCTACTTCTTGTAAATCTCTGTCATGCTTCCATTTTGCCTTTGCCCTTATTCATCTTCTTGTTTTAGGTGAAGTGTGTCATTTCTGCACCACTAGTAAAATAAAAAAATAATGTCTGTTTTCAAACAAGTTGCTAATACTCCTGCCATCTGCCATTGTTGCATGTTCATGTAACACACCTATGAAACTCGGTAATTCCAGCACAGGTCGATCTTTACCATCCAGCTCAGTGTCAGCTAACATTACAAGCAGATAAGGCAGACAGAAACATTCCTAATAAGCACAGGGATGCAAATGCATGTGCTTGACTAATCTCCTTAAGCTCAGTGTCAGCTAACATTACAAGCAGATAAGGCAGACAGAAACATTCCTAATAAGCACAGGGATGCAAATGCATGTGCTTGACTAATCTTGCATTCTGGGGTGCAGGTCATGTGTCTGATGTGAGGAATTAATCTGTGTATGTCTGCCATGTTATTTCTTAAGCTCTGCTTCTGACAGGCTTTAATGGTGATGAGGGAAGGCAGGCTACGGTGTGTTTCGCAGAGACTTCTATACTGAGACACACATCAAACCTCTATCCTTGGCCCGTGAAAGTAATGTTATTAAACCTTTATGTAAGAAAAAAACTGAAACCTTTTTAATGTTCTGAGCTTCTGTGGAAGTTCTGTGGGCCAATTGCTTTGGACTTATCTCACCATTATATTGAGGTTCTGGTTATGAATGACGATATACACAATGTCATGAAAACCCTTTAAAGCTGCATTAATAGTCAGAATATAAATGAATGGGTGATGGATGCGGGAGCATAAACAGGTGTCAAAAAATGTCAGATTAGTTTTGTTCAGGACTTAACGGCACAAAATCATTGTCAGGGTAAATTGAAAAAAAAGGGCAGAAAGGAAGGAAATCATTCATCTCTCTTTCACACATACACAACAACAACTATGTTAACACATTTATTTACAATAATCCTCAATGCATGTTAACATAACATTGTGTTTGCATGGATAATAGAAATGGATTTAATAAAGACATGAGTCAGAATATTTAAACAATTGATGTTTCCTTCTTCCTATTTTCTTCCTTTTTTTCTTTCTCTCTCCTCAATGTCTCCTATAGTACTGTTTATGAATGTTCTTGAGAAAGCGGCTTGAAGCTGTCAGGGCCTGTGAGGTGATAAAAACCTTGAGGAGGAGAATAACACCTTCATTCTGACACATGAAAAGGAATCAAATTCTCTGGAGCCTTCTGCATAGAGGAGATAGGCTTTTTTTCCCCTCTTCCATAAACATACCACTGCATTAAAGGTGATGTGTGTAATTTCATCAATACTAGCGGCACAAGGCGGAATTGCAAAAATAATGACTGATTTCAAACAAGTTTTCTGAACAGTCCTGCAGACAGAGGTGGTTACCAAATGCAAGTTGAAGTAGATAGCCTAAATTAAATATTACTCCAGTAAAAAATATGAGTACTTTTAAAAGTAGAAGTACAGTTTATATTTTACCTTACTATAATACAAATCTACTTTTTGTAATAAATAAATACTTAATGTAAGTAATGTAATGTAGTAATGTAAGTAATACTTCATCCATCACTGGTCAATAAACAAAAAATGAAAAAGCACATTAAACACAAAACATTCCAATATTATTTTTACGTGTGAAACCAAAATCTGAATTTTAATAGAAACTCTATGCAAACATAATAGATTTCCATATACAATAAACAACAGTAAAATCTGACAATAGTAATTTACACGGCATTGGTACACAAGCAGCTTGATGAGTTCTTGACTCATTTCGATTCCAATTTTGAGTCATATGACCACTTTAGTAAGACAAATGTATATAATGTAATGTATGGTAACAATCGGATCAATTCAAAAAGCTAATGTTTCATTCTGTGCAATTAATGAACCGATTCAACAGATGTTTTTGCTGTTGATGGTTGGGATGCTCAAGCACCACAGTGTCACAGTGTATAATCAATAATAATTCAGAGAACTGCAGTCTGGGGAAATCAACTGAAACAAAAGGATTGATAACATGAAATCAAGTGTAAGGCTTTTATTCATGACATACAACTGTTGGATTCATAACAAGCATTGTCCAGCAGACCAACTAGAACCAACCCTCTTCTGTTCAGTGTAATGATCACAAGGCATTTCTTCCTTTCAATTAGCGTATGTATAGTGTGAACCTATTAACCCCAATCATGAATTAATCTTTCTGTCTTCTGAGTAATTTCTCCCTCCGGTCTCATTTAAATGAACACACCCTGAGCACTTTCTGTGTTTGAGGTTGAAAGACATGAGCTATTTTGAGGATCTGTTGGGGAACAGAACCCCATGCTGTGCAGGAGATTAAAGACATTGTGTTTGTAAATCAAGTACTTGGCTTGGTAATAAGGCTAATGGACTAATCAGAGATCACATTTGTAAATAGAAGTTTTAAATGGAAGAGCCACACAGTTCAAAGTTTTAAAGTTTCAAAGTATTAGCTTGTCTTTATATTTAGCCAAAACCTGGTTTGTAAATTATGACAAACTAGGGTAAAGGATCATGCTTTTTTTT
>NW_015556122.1:187353-188895 GCF_001515605.1 Sinocyclocheilus anshuiensis | reverse complement strand
TTAAGTGGTGTTTTACTTAATATTATATTATCTGCAAGTACAGTTTTTTTTAAATATACTTTTAAGTATAAAAAACTTAAACTTAAACACTTCTTTTTCACGAAGGGTTAGTGGACCGTGTTGATAGTTAAAGGTGGGGTAAGCGATTTTTCAAAAACGCTTTAGTAAACTGATTCGGGCCGAATAGCAAAACAAACTTGTAGCCAATCAGCAGTAAGGGGCGTGTCTACTCATGATGTGGAGGAGAGAATGTTCAGTGCACGGGACGGACAATAGCCAAGCCTAGCGACAGAAAGATAGAGATGGCGGATAAAATACAAAAGAGGAAAACGTCAGCGGAATAAAATAAGGCTTAAGGCAATAAGGAAAGAAGTAGGATCCGTGTAAATATCGGATTAGCTTTCCAGCGCTGGAGAGAACACAAGGAGCGGAAGGCCTGTGATCGGATGCCGAGGTTTCTTTGTTTCTTCTCCATAGTTGAGTAACACCGTGTCTGCGCCGCAACAGCTAAAGTCTGTCTAGTACACTGGACGCGACAAAGCGACCGTTGAAAATCATTTGAAATTTGTGTCAATACGTCATAAATAGAACGCAGCAGCAGTTTTCTGTCGAGAATTTGTCGTGTCGTGCTGCGCCGCATCCAGTGTAGACCATAGATATGTATGTATATCTATATGGTGTAGACAGCATCACTGATTATAATGAGTTCTATAGTATTTTGTTCCACAGAACTAATCGTTGCCTGGGTTGCGTACGTATGTGTGGGGCGGAGCTATCAAAATAGGGGCGAGACCCTTTTGGGGTAGGGGCGTGTTTGTTTTGGTGATTTCAAATGTCAACATTGGCTTCCAGTAATCGCTTACACCACCTTTAACAGTAAAAACCATTGACATCCAATTAGAATCCACCCCGACTTTAAAAAGTTTGAGAATTTAAAGTGGCAGTACACAAAATGTCAGCACCTGCATAACAAACATAACACTATAGTGCGTTGGTGTGGAAGTTAATATCATTTTCTTTATAGTTATCATTATTGGTGTGAACAGACCTTTTAGACTATTATCTTCCCTTTGAAAAATAGGTTTGACTCAACTTTGCCCAGAATAATGTATGGACCCAACTAAACTTAAATTGTTTGTTATTTGTTAATTGTTATCCACTGTACAGTAAGTGAAGTTTCTTTTGTTTTCATGGTTTTTGTACAAATACACTGAGTCTGTCATTTGATTTACCTGTACAAATAAAAATTACATTGAAAAAAACATGAGTTTGAATTGAATGCAGCCTAAGAGTGTTTATTTTGTCCAGAAACAGTATAAATGACGTCTAAATGAGACTGCAGTTGACTTTATAAGACGTTGAAAATACGTCCAACAATGACCACATCTGAACTAAATTTTAACCTCTTAAATATTGGACGTCCAAAAGACGTCAAAAAAAGACGTCATAAAAACTTTCATTCTGGTTCTTCAGGGGACGTCATTTCAACGTCCGAAAAAGACGTTGAAATGACGTCGTTTGGACGTACCTTTGCTCAGTGGG
>NW_015556122.1:182935-184788 GCF_001515605.1 Sinocyclocheilus anshuiensis | reverse complement strand
ACTTTGGAATAATTCAGCACATCTCAGAAGATTAAAAAACATGTCTTGTAGTCTGGAAAATACGGTATAGCAAATTATTTTGCGGACCCCTTGGCTTTGGGTCATGGACTCCAGTTTGAATACCCCTGCACTAGCATATTTTGTTCTTATTATTGTGCATGCATATATTATTTGGGTACATGAACACTTGATTATTGCATGAGTAAATAATATAATCTTTAAGAATTTTATGTTAATTTCAGTTGCAAAAAGTTTTTTGTTTTTTTTCCGCAGTTCAGCTCCAACAGGTGAACATAATGTATGGACCCAACTAAACTTAAATTATTTGTTAATTGTTATCCACTGTACAGTAAGTGAAGTTTCTTTTGTTTTCATGGTTTTTGTACAAATACACTGAGTCTGTAATTTGATTTACCTGTACAAATAAAAATTACATTGAAAAAAACATGAGTTTTAATTGAATGCAGCCTAAGAGTGTTTATTTTGTCCAGAAACAGTATAAATTACGTCTAAATGAGACTGCAGTTGACCTTATAAGACGTTGAAAATACGTCCACAATGACCACATCTGAACTAAATTTTAACCTCTTAAATATTGGACGTCCAAAAGACGTCAAAAAAAGACGTCATAAAAACTTTCATTCTGGTTCTTCAGGGGACGTCATTTCAACGTCCGAAAAAGACGTTGAAATGACGTCGTTTGGACGTACCTTTGCTCAGTGGGTATTGGCATGGGGTAAATACAAATGCTTCTCTCCAAAACACTTATTTTTAGATTCTGTTAGTTTGCACAATTCTATTAACAACCTTTGTATTTCACCAGTAATTGTGAGGTTATAAAGACAGCGCAGAGCTTTGAGATGCACATGTAGGAGATGATGAATTATTGTTAGCCACTTTCCAGGACATTGTGTATGTATTGTGCTTTTGTCCTCCAGTGAGTCTTGGCTGACCCAAAACTCTTGGGATCAACTTCTGGTACTAAACATGCAGCGTTCTCTCCTTCACAGGCCTTAGGGCAATCATGATACTGAAGCCGCCAAATGATTACAGCAGTCTAGTGCAATGGTTGTTTTTCTCCTGTGTATATTTTAGATGCGCATGAGCCGTGGTCACACATGAAAGTAAACCACAGTGCAAAATCAGTATGTGGTAGGATAATTGCTTATTAAAAACTCCCTTAAATTATTACAGTTCGCATAAATGAGATGCCAGTCTGAAAAGTTTTACAAAATCATAAATGTCTAGAGGCAGTATGTTGTAGCAAAAACCAAATTAGTTTCTCTAGAATCTTTATTTATTTAGTTGGTTAGCTAGTTAGTTATTTATCTATTTGTTTGGTTGGTTATTTTGTTTACACTGAATTTCATTGTATTGCATTTTTCTGAGACATTGCAGATGAATATTTAGAATAAAATATTCAATATGTAACAGTAATCATTCTTTTGTTTACCATCTGCAGGGAGATGATTACAAATAGATATTGTGTTCCTCTGTATTTGCTTCCTCTACATTCTGTTTCTAGTGGCTGGATATCCATTAACTTTACCCAGTTTGCAAGCTATAGAACAGGCTAGCAATTTCCCTGACAGAGTTCTACAAAAGTGATGTTGTTTTAAAAGATGTTATGGTTCAGGTTAGACTTTAAGTTTAGGGATTTTACAGTAACTTTTGTTGCAGGTTACATCGCTATACCAGGTGAATGAAAACATTCATGATCTAATTCGATAAACGATACAGATTATTTCAGAAAAGAAACAAGTGACTAGCTTCATAACGGAGTAATTGAATCATTAATTACTCATTTGCTAAAAAAAAAAAAAAAAAATCATTCTGGACTGCCCCTGTGGGGC
>NW_015556122.1:181647-182353 GCF_001515605.1 Sinocyclocheilus anshuiensis | reverse complement strand
TTGTAAAAAAAAAAAAAAAAAAATCATTCTGGAATGCCACTGTGGGGCTCTGAGATATCGAAAGGTTTGAAATGATTCTGCTTGGACCTATTCCATGATGTTGCACTTAACATCCGTACAACTAAAGCACATTTCTTCCACAAAATTCCTTCTTCAGCATTTCACCTTCATACTAAGGTAAAGCCTCAAATTGAGGTGTTGTAAACATGTATGGCAGTAGCCTTCTCCACAGTAATGGTCTTTTACACTTCTAATCCCTGCATTGAGAGTTTGGAACGGCCTTGTCTGTAGGTCGTAACATATGCAGTGCAAAGCTGGCGTTTTTCCTGTTTACCTGCTGACTCAGATGTTTCAGATCTTTGACCTCCCCTTCAGTGATGAGCCGAGTGATTGTCAGGTATGTGTGCACAGGCATCATCTCAAGACCCCTTTGTCCTAGACCTGAGGTCTACCCGAGCAGCATGTATTCCAGCAAACAGATCATACAGCACTTCTCAGCAAATCCAAGAACACATAGCTCCTGTACAAAAAAAACATCAGTATGAGAAAATTGTAAGGCTGGGACATTGAAATATAATTGGCTTAATGAAAAATTAATACCACATGCAGTACAAGAAGGAAAAAGCAGTAAGTGCACTGAAAAAAAAAATGATTAATTGAATTTACTAATTTTTAATTGGTTGCAATCAATTTATTTTAGCTACAT
>NW_015556122.1:180236-181554 GCF_001515605.1 Sinocyclocheilus anshuiensis | reverse complement strand
TATTTTTTTAGCTGTCTACCTTTTAAGGCTCCTAATTATGTAAATCTGACCATTATTTATATATGTATTTATTTATTTATTTTATTAAATGTAGCTAAAATAAATTGTTTGCAACCACTTACCTTGAAAAAAATATATATTTTTTTTTTCAGTGTGGGGGAGCTGGTCATGAAATAAATCACATTTGAATGACAGCTTTTAATATAGAATTCACAGAATATATAAGGGTATGCAGAAAAACACTGTAAGATCATTGAAAGGGAAATCTATCTATATATCTATCTATCTATCTATCTATCTATCTTGACTGGCATCAAAGCATAAATAACTGTTTAGCATATTACAACATGCATTGCTGTGACTAAATTAATCAGTGTTTTTTAAACAAATTGGTTCAATGACTCATTGAATCAATGACTCACTCATCTAGCCAGCTACCTGTTTCATCTCTGCATTTATCAGTGTTTTTAATGAATCAGTTTAATGAATGAATCATAACTAACTTATAAAAACTTCTCTTGACCTACTCTGGTATAACAACCACGAGGAACCGTGGTTACATACGTAACCTGAGACGTTCCTCTTCAGGAACTCGAGCTGCGTCGGAGGACGCTTCAGGAATGAGAATGCCCATGCCGCCAGACTTTCAAATCTCGCCTAGTGTGGAAGCGTGCACAGCTAAGGCGCGAGAACAGAGGAGCCAGGAATGGCTCGCATGTCTAGGCCATAGAACCTTACGAAGGTTAGGGGCGTGGACCATCCCGCAGCATCGCAGATGTACTGCATCGAGACACCTGCCAAGAAGGCCTTAGAGGCCGGCACACTTATGTGGCGAAGGGAGATCAGAGGACTCATAGGCAATAGAAATGGCATCTACTATCCACCGCAGCTCTGTGGACGTATGCGTCCAGTGCTCGCACTGGACACATACAGTTAAGCTTCTGCTGGTCTGGATCCCCTAAGGGACGAGGACTGAGGGCCTGGAGCACGACAGGCCGTGGTGTAGAGGAGGGGACCTTAGGAACATACCCCGCTCGAGGGTACAGAAACACTTTGGCCAGACCGTGCGCAAAGTCAAGATAAGAAGGGACCACTGAAAGTGCCTGCAGATCCCCAACTCTCTTGAGAGAAGATATCGCCAGAAGGAAGGTAGTCTTGATAGTAAGTAGATAGTATATATTTTATATATAAAATATATTGATAGTATAGTAGAAGGTAGTCTTGGGGACACGAGATCGTACCGGAGGCCTCAGCCTCAGCGCACCGCGGAGGAAACGTGTAACTAGGGGGTGTCTGCCCACTGACTGGCCACCAAGAG
>NW_015556122.1:178019-179268 GCF_001515605.1 Sinocyclocheilus anshuiensis | reverse complement strand
GGCAGGGTGGCCACTCATGACCGCACCCCGACCGGTGAAGGATGCGTCCGTTGCTAGCGTTACGCGGCGACAAGGAGCTCCCAGCACCGGGCCCTGAGACAAGAACCAAGGTTTCCTCCATATGTCCAAGGCACATAGGCATCGACCTTGATCATGTGAAGTGGGTTTCCCCTCGGGGAGACCCCTTGGTCTTGAGCCACCACTGTAGGGGTCTCATGTACAGCAGGCCAAGAGGTATCACGTTGGACGCAGCTGCCATCAGACCCAGCAGTCTCTGAAACTGCTTGACAGTGAGTGACCGGCCTTCTCCGACTCTCGCGACTGCGGTGAGGAACAACTCGATCCGAGCAGGAGACATACATGCCTGCGTCGTGGTCAAATCCCACACCACGCCCAGATAAGTGGTTCTTTGTACTGGAGAAAGCACACTTTTCTTGGCATTAAGTCTTAACCCCAACTCTTTCGTGTGAGCGAGAACGACATCTCGATGTCGAACCGCCATGTGCTCTGATTGAGCTAATATCAACCAATCGTCGATGTGGTTGAGTCGTGAAAGTGTGGGGTGAGAGTGCAAGGCCAACCGGTCTTGGTAGGCTTTTGCCCCCAAAAGCAAACCTCATGAACTTCCTATCATGAGGAACGGTGAAATACCGGCTGTAGGACCCGGACTCTGCTGCACGAGGAGGGACCACCTCGATGGCCTCCATCGTAGGACCCAGACTCTGCTACGCGAGGAGGGACCATCTTGATGGCCTCCGTCCTCAGAGAGTGTCTACTTCTGTTCCATTACCAGAGCCTGCTCGGGGCCCACCAGGGTGGGAAAGGCCCCGTTGAATTGAGGCGGAGGAGAATCGAACTGGATTCTGTGGCCTCTCACTACAGTGTGCGGGACCCACTGAGACACGTTTGGCAGTAGTTTCCACGCTGCCAAATAGTCTACTCAGGGAATCAGTCTCTCGAGACTGATCTCTGGTGTAATGAGAGCAGCTAGCTCGGTGCCCTGTAACGGCGGACCGGCAGGGGGCAACCGAACCGGCTGCTCTAGAGACCTCCGCCGAGGTGGCGAGCCTCTTAGCACCGCTACGTTGCCGGGCGGTGACTGAGAGTGGCGCTTGCGGGAGACCGCTGCGCCCTGTAACTCCGGCAGGGTTAGCAGATCGATCTCCTGAGGGCACTGAGGCGAGACGGACACCGTGTAATGCGGTGTAACCCGCTGCACCCCAGAGGGGACTGCCCTCATAAGTCCTGG
>NW_015556122.1:172398-174509 GCF_001515605.1 Sinocyclocheilus anshuiensis | reverse complement strand
CTCTAGAGACCTCCGTAGAGGTAGCGAGCCTCTTAGTACCGCTGGCGGTAACTGCGGTAACTGAGAGAAGCGCTCGCCAGAGACCGCTGCGCCCTGGAACACCGGCAGGGTTGTCTCCTGAGGAAAGTCCTAGGCCTTAGGCGTCAGGACGTTTACGACGAAGACTATCCAGCGCTTGCTTCACTCCTAGAAGCTGACGCTGGTCTCACCGCACATGCTTTTATAGCTTCCTAGTCATTACGTCACCTGCCCGTGACGTCTCGCCAATCTATTGGTCTGATTACACACAAGGTTCAGAGCCGGTCACGCTGAAGGGCGTTCCCGAAGCGTCCTCCGACGCAGCTCGAGTTCCTGAAGAGGAACTATACAAAGGTCACTGAAGAAAAACACCACTAATACACATGCAGTTTATAGAAACAGAGTTATGGAAACTTTCCCAGGGCTGTTGTGCTATATATCAAATATGCAGTAGGGCAAGAGGTAATCATTTTGTAATAAAACATATTTTAGTTAAAATCACACCAGTATCGGTGCTTTGTATCATTTAAACACATAACATCCAAAGATTGCTTTGACAGAATCCTCCAAGCTGAGATGTGAATGTCACTAGAATGACACACAATGCTCAGGCAATATTTACAGCTATATTTCCCTTATTAAACTACCATGTTACTGTGATAAAAAAGCTTTTGTTTGGGACTATTGTTAACTCTGCAGTGGTCACTTGGTGATCTGCAGAGAAATAAAGTTTTTCCCTTATCAACACACAAGTTGTGTGAAACCGTAAGGGTGTGAAACTAAACATTGTGGCCAGATGGCTCAGTAATGCGTATGATGGTTTTGTAGGGCCAGTTTTATGGGAGGTGGCTGTTCCGTGACAGTGGTTACCCTCTACGGCCATATATTTTCACCTCTGTCAAAATTCATTGACATATAGAGGAGAGCCACAGGGCTAACAGCTGCACCTGCACAATAGAGAGGTACAAACTTTTTATCTAAGCTGTTCTTTATCAAGGGCTAAAGATTGTCGTCTTTAAGTGATGTGCAAGGACAGTTGTGACAATGCAACCTTTCTTTTCTTTTCTCTTTTCTTTTGAGTTTAAAGCTGAATTAATAAAATACCAATAGAAACACATTATAAACACAAGAAAGCCCTTATTCAGGCGGTAATTGTTTCTCATGTGGATGTGTGTAAAAATAATTTTGCATGGCTCCTCAGTGATGAAAATTCATGCATTTGGATGAAAATGTATTCCTGGTAAGAAGTGAGGACATGTTCAGAATGATGACAAATGTAATAGTAGGTAAATTATGAATTGAAATATCTCATTTAATAATAGGATTACAACATGTCCCCATGAGAAAAAAACAAAACAAAAAAACGCTTCCAAAAAGTGCTAAATTTGTATTTTATTTATCACGATGTCACTGGCATTTACACATACTATTAAAGGGATACTTTACCCAACAATTTAGTCATCCTCACTTTGTTTCACATTTTCTCTTTGATTTTTTTTCTTCTGTGAAAAAAACAAAAAAACAAAAGATTTTTGTCCAAAAGAAATCCATATATATACACACTCATTCTTGGCTGCACTGTCTCACATTGTTATAGCAAGACAAGAAAATCACTAAAACACAGTATCCATATGAGAATAATTGATTTAGCAAACTAAATTTCTTAATTCACTTCAGCTCTCCTGAGGTCTCAGGAGGTTTTCAATTTGCATTGAAAATGCATTTTGTGGTTGTTTTACACAGAAAATCCTTCCTCCCATCCCTCTGTCTGACAAACCCCAAAGACAAGCAGACTTTAGTTATGCAGAGTTAGATGGCAGGGTGGACGTCTCCTAGGGAGGCTGTGTCATGGGGTTAGACTCCAGGTGTTGTTCTGAGAGTAACTTCAGCTCTCTCTCTGTCTTTGCACGTATTCCTCCAGTGAACATGTTCCCCAGCTCTGCCCTACACAAAAGAACACATGCCACCTGGAGGATGATGTTCTCTCAGTCAAGTAGTTAATATGAATTAAAGCTACTCAATTACATTATTGATGTCTATGTTTGTGTGTGTCTTTACAGTCTTTAGATTGCTTTACAAGATTTCTGTGTGTG
>NW_015556122.1:159236-172220 GCF_001515605.1 Sinocyclocheilus anshuiensis | reverse complement strand
GGCTGCAATATAACAAAGAGTGAAAAATTGAAGGGGGTCTGAATACTTTCCGTACCCACTGTATATATATATATAGTATATATAACTTTTATTTATTTATTTTAAATAGAACGTCTGTGTCTTATATCTTTCCTCTTCCTCCTCCAAGTAGTCTTTTTAGGACAAGAATGAGCCAGTGCATTCAGCTCACACATTACCTGACCACACTCGGAACCCCTCTCATTTACATTTAGAGTGAATAGCACTCTGCCGCAGTCTCCATCCACACTACTAGGACGAAGCTACTGTTTACAGTTGTATTGACAGTGAGCCAAGCAACTGTTATTTGTGTCCTCAGTGTTTTGACATCCTCATAGTCAGAGTCTTTACGGCAAATGCTTTTGTGCAGTAAATGCAAATATAAAACACATAATTTCCTGTTAATGGTGTGGAAAAAAATTAACGGTATATTTTGAAGTGTAAACAACAGATACGGATCTAGTTTCTGGCAAGTTCAAAACTCACAGACTTATATTACTATTAAGACTCACAACATATGAAACTAAACTAGTCGTGTTTGTCAAAGACTTTGCTCTGTGATCATCCACAAAATGTTTTCCTATATCTACACTACTATTCAAAAGTTTGGGGTCAGTAAGATTTTTCATCAAAAAATCCTGGGGAAGATTCTGTATCACTGTATTTTAGTCCATCATGTTTGACCAGCAGAAACAAGTGCTTTAAACTGCTGACAACTGGGTTTCTTCATTGTTAAAAATGTATCTGACCTGAATGGATGGACCAGTGACTAATGTGTCAAGGACTTTATTTTGGAAATGAGAGATTATAGCCCTGAGGTTCACAAAAGAGTAAATAGCAAATTAACACAGTAATAAAGCAATGAATGCTAAGTGTATTAAGTAATGATGCTCTTATTAGCGTAACACACGAACATAAGCGAATCCAAAACATGTTGATGGTAATGAGAGGAAAAACCTTTGGCTCTTAAAGCAGTAAAGAGAAAAAGTTCCAAGTGAGCCTGTCACAACAGAAAAGTGGACTAATTAGCTTTGCGTTAGGAGCTAACGGTTTTCACTGCTGAAAATCTGTATTTTCCACGGGGTTATTTATCAAACTGGACATGAGGCTGTGAAAACTCAATGGAATTGTCACAGATTAATTTGCAGCTGGCAAATGTGTTCTTGCAATCTTGGGTAAAAAAAAAAGACCTCTTTTAGTTAACCTATAGTTAATAAAATAAGTGTGTTTTTACCGATTTGCCATTACCGCTTTGATTACAGAGGGCTTGGTCTTTGAATATACGACCGAATGTACGATCGATTGCATCATTCACATAGTCATCACTGAATCTATAAAGTTGAATGTTTAAAGGCATTCGTAAGGAAACACTGATAAAATATTACAACAAAATAAAAATATCTGCAGAGAGATTCGTATCTCCACATCTACATGTGGTATCCTAACCTCGCAGGTCTTCTAACCTCGTGCACGGAAAGGTTTCATGGCTATTTGCTGGAATGCAGAGCAGGTTCAAGAAGCAGAATGGAAAATGCCCTGAAACATGACAGGAAAAAAGAAAGAACGAGAGAGTAAGTACCTGAATGGAAGCAGTAGGCCAGACATGAGTGGCTGCCTCATGTCTGAAGCCTGCTGCTTTCTCTTGTCAGTGTGTGGTGTACTTTCTCTCTTTTCATGTCTGTGTGTCTACAGAAGAGATGTACTGCTTTCATACCCCAGCATGGAGGCATTTGATATTCATGGAGAAGAAAACGAGGGAAGGGAGAGAAACATCAGCGGGGATGGTGCTCAGTGCATAAGATTACCTAGTAATTATCAAGCCGACTCAATCACAGAGAACTTGCAAATACACACTTGGTGCAGGCAGTAATCGCGAAGATTATTTCGAAGGGGGAACCAAGGAGCACATAGGTTCTTTCTGCTCATCATTTGAAGTCATATGAGCCTGGTGAGGCATATTACTTTGTGTCCCAGTTCATCTAAGAGCATGAGGAAAAAATAAACAACTGAATTATAAGCAGACTCATACTGACATAGTCCAAACCGCCACTGCTCTACGTTGTTTATCCACAAGTTTGTTTATCATGTATTAAAATTGACTTGCTAATGTAATCTTGAAATGCGACACTGCCTTTTGCTTGAGCACTGTCTGAGATATAACAACACACAGTGATGTGTTGTTTATTTTCCTGTAAAAGGAGAGAGACAGAGAGAAAGAGAGACATTGTTCCATTACAGGGAGTCTACTGTGCCTCAATGGCCTCTTTTATCAAAAATAAGTAGTATTGATTTACTTCAAGGCAGACAAAAGTATTGGACTTAAGGTCTGGCATTTAATAATCTCCACCTAATCCATGATGCACGTGGAGCTACAATACTTGAGATCTTGTTAAACACCATAGCATTGTTTATTGTTGAATTGTATAATTTACCCTGAAATAAGTTACAAATTAGTTTGACTAAACATTTTAAATTGATATCGTATCTGTGATCTATAGTTATCAAATAATGAAAGAGAAACTACGAAGCATTGCGAACAAGATCAGCCTTTGTCACAGAGTTGATCTCAGCAGATATTTAACACCGAAGCACCTTGCACACAATGATGTGACCTGCGCATTGATGTCCAATCTATTTATACAGAATGACATTGAGAGAAACGCAAATGTGTTCTCCTCTTGCTTGATTAGCTCTGGTGCATCTCTGGTCTTCTGAGAGGCATGCAATTTTCACCCTCCAGCTCAAGGGTAGGAGGAACACCCACCCCTCTATTTAGAATGGGTTGAAAAACGGTTGATAATTATGCAGTGAGAAATACCGAAAATGAGAAAAAAGGAGGGGTGAGCTGGTGTTGGTTAAGCTGGTTTGGATGGATAATATGTCAGGGCACAGCATCTGCCAGGTAGGTATTTCTCTGTTCTTTGGTTTGGACTCCAGGGGGAAAAAGGTTCTTCCCTTTTCCTGCAGGTGGGCATAAGCTCAGGTGCGATCAAAGACCTCTGGTTGACAAGGCCAGCACTCTCATTCCCTAACCTGTGTTTACGGCATGCTTTTTCTCTCTTTTTTTTTTCTCCTGCTCTGAATCGATGCCAGAAAGAGGTAATGTGTTAAAGGCGAGAGAGAACACCCCAGTTTTTTAAGTGTGTTGCTGGTGCAGGATTAACAGTCAGAGCGGCAAAACTCGCCTATTGGTTGCATCAAGCAATCAATGGCAATGAGCAAGGCAGATGTGAGGGGAGCAGGAGGGTTGGCAGCAGACATGCAAAGCACGAGCGGCCCGTTAAAACGCCTCCATTCCTCACCAAGATGGAGTGCCCGTCCTCACTGAACAGACAAGGTGAGGCACAGCTGAGACCCAGTTTAAACACAGCAAGATTTCTAGAATGGAATGATTATGTCAATTTGTGGAATTGAATGCTTGCTTCATCATTTATATCACAAAGTGTCATCTGCAGCGCACATGTATTTGTGTCGCATCACTGGGGAAGAGTGAAAAGTGTTATTGATGGCTGAAATCATCTGCTAACACAAACACAACTGTCAGAGTAAGACTGACAGTTCAAAATGTTATGAAAATAGAAAAGAAAAATAAATAAATGAAAAATGATATATATAATATTTTTGTAAGTAAAGTCAAGATATAATAAAATGATCAAATTCCTATTAATTAACATTACAATAACAAACATAATACAATTGCTAAAATGCCCATATTGGATAGATCAACCTCAACTAAAATGTTAGAACAATTGCCAATGTTAGATCAACTGCAAGACTTTGCTAAAAATCACATCATACGCAATCACAAAATTAAACAAATTAATTATGTGTAGCGTCTGGACCAATCAAACACACAATTTTTCATTTGATACACTTGACGTTGTTCATTGTTTGCTCATAACTGGAGTCACTTAATCATGCAGATTTATGCTACAAGCTCTTTGTAGAATTGTACAGTAAGAAAGTTATTTCCCTTAACCAGGAAATTAACGTTCTTAGAATTGACAGACAGTTGACCCTGAGAGGTCAGCTAAATATCTACAGCGGATCTAAATATTTATAATTAATTATAACTAGTTATGATTAATTATTCATATTTCCCCATGAGCTGATTCGCAACATATGTAAATAGTGGTTATTGAGCTTTGAATGTCACATTGACATGATCATTGGTGTAACTTGTACTTGAGGATCCCAAATACAATGACATATACATATACAAAAGTGTTTTCCTCTCATTGATCTATACTTTTACTAGTTTATCATTTTCTTATCTTTCTAATAAGGTAATCTGGTATTAAAGTCAAGTTTTATATAATTGCATTGTCAAGGTATTTCATTGTGTTCCATTTAAAGTTTTTCTATTTCCAATCCATGCTGCACTCTCTAGAGTGATCTGTTATATCATAAAGTACCCAGGACAAATCAATCCTCTGCTATACCTCATCCAATAAAGCCTGCTCAGAGCTTATAGCGGGTCCATTGACTGCAGTCTTTAATCACCTCAGATGAACCTGACCTTTAAGTATTGTAGTATCATTTGAGGGTTATGCTGTGTCATTATGACAATAAGCTGGCTGCTTTGCTTCAATTAAGTGCCCGGTGATTCAAACATGCTGACCTTACAAAGGAAAACTGTCAAAAACTTTGTCAAATCTCTGAAGTATCCAGCCACAAAACTCAGAGGATCAATCAAGCTGACTCAAGCGTTTTGCGGGTGCTCTCTTCAGCATGGAGGGGATGGTAGTGGGGTGTCACACTGTGATAATACAGCAATCTATCATTGCGATGGGACTAAGTATTGGCTGCCTGTGACAGGCACTGAGGAATGGGACTAGACTGAGACAGACTTCACATACTCTCCCGATCAGCAGTCTGGCGCCTGAACGAGGAACGCTGCTCCAAATCCATTTATTCAACCACTGCCTCACTTTTTTATACTTTGAAAAGGACACTTTTTGTTCATCACTTGACAGTTGTTCCACAAAAAGTAAGGAGACATGAACACGATTTGTCCATTTCAATGTATTGTTCGTGCTGTTAAAGAAAAATCCCCACAGTTCCTTTGAAATCCACTGTATTGGGCCAAAGTAGTTATCTGAAAACTAACAATATCTAACATGAAGAGCTGAACATTTAGGAACACCACATCACATGCTCTGCTGTTATTCTTTATTCTAACATGAGCTCAGAATGTTATAGTCTCGCTCTCACTACATATTTGACTGATAGAATGATGCTCTACTTATGAATGTAAACTACTATAAACTATGTACATTTAAATTGATATGTGATACAATGCACTTACTACATTATGTACATACATGATTTTGTACTGTACTTTGAAAATACTGTCTTGTAATTACATTTATAATTAATTTCTGTAGTTATATCTATAATTACATTGTTAACCTTACATCTACACCTTAAACCAAACCATACAACCAAACATGCCCCTAACCTTACCCATATCCCACCTCAATACCAGCAAAGGTGTTTTGTGATTCAACATGAACACAATAGGTACATTGTACGTAACAATTTGTTATTTTATTATGAAGCACATAGTATTTAAAGACACCTAATATAAAGTGGGACCACCTACTTCCTTTGATGAACTTTATCCATTGGCAGCACTAGGTGTGGGCTTTTTAAGGCAAGACACTACAGGCAAAAACATACACGTTTTTACTTACATTTAATTAAAATTTTATTTCAAGCCAAGTCGCAACAGTAGATCAAAAATAATACAACATGCAATACATAGCTTTCTCCATTTACATTACAAGAGAGCAGAACTGTCACTGTAATCAGCGGCTCTTCAGAATGACACACAGCGCGGATTCCATCACCTGATGCAGGATGATTAGAGGCACATGTGGCCAATTTGGTCTAACCCTGAATGCAGTAAAAGACCACCAGAAGACTGAAGAAAAAAAAGCAATGAGAGAATTCTAGTAATCAATCTCTTCTTTTCCCATTATTCATACAGATTCTGAAAACTGAGAACAAGGCCACCATGAAGACTACCGACAATCTACACATTCATGAGATCCTCATATACTTTATCTTAAAATACTCCAGCCTTCTTGGAACAAGCACAGAGGACTTCTGTTTATGAAAGCACACTACGCTTCTTGATTATTGCAAATGCATTCACCCTTCAAGGTTTATTGCACCATATTAAAGACTAAGAATCTGATTGTAAACACTACGATACAAGAGGATAACAGAGTGAAAGCAAGCAAATCGAATAATGTTTATATCTTTCTGGTAGTTGTTTTAATATTAATAAAAAGAAAATCAATGAATGCTGAGGGAAGCACATTGAAACAATGCCTTATGGGGAATAACACAATGATTCTTTAATTCAATTACTGTATATTATTTCTTGTACAGGAAGAACACAAGGTGGTGTTGTAAATAGAAGATGGAACATCTGTACTAATCTGTCTATGAGAGTCAGCAACGAGGCTGAGGCAGAGATAAGCCAATCTAAGCTGAGGCGTCATGAATGACATGAGACGACTGAGTGGAGAGCTGTTGGGATGCTCTCCAGAGGAGCATGAGAGGCATCACGAATCTATTACAAACCCTATTAAAGGTACCAGAGCTGTCAATCACACAGGAAATCTAAAACCGGGAGATAGCGACTGGGCAGCGAGTCAAACACAGTTCTGGTGTGTGTGTGTGTGTGTGTGTGTGTGTGTGTGTGTGTGTTTGTGTGTGTGTGTTTGCGTGTCTAAACGCACACTGATATACGAGTATGAAAGTATCCAAGCGTTATTTGAAAGTGCAATAGGCTAGGAAATGGATCACAATAGGTCTAAAATGAATAAACATTTGATGCTATTGAGCAAAAACTAGATTTTGTCCTTGTTTCTTCACTATTTTCACTATTACAGAACAAAGAGGTACTATTCATGAGATAACAAAAAGCTTCCAAAATGGTATCAATATCTGGAGCAAATAAAACACCTGCAGATTAATCAGAAAAAGTGGAATCCAACGAAGCTTTGCACAGCTGTCTCGATAGCTAATGCTAGTCTGTCAGGGCAACAAATGGAATATAATTAAGCCGTTCTTTACGTATTGGCATTCTTTGCAAGTTTCCTGATGATTTGTTGTAATTTGTGAGGAATCGACACTATGGCTAGTTGGACAAGAGAGGGCATACTGTTTAGATTGTTGTAGGACAGTTCTAATTGAGGTGGACTGTGGGAGCTGAATTCTCAATTAAACAGCAATGATGCAACTTACTCTTTAGCTTTGTCTTATCCGTTGTATTTCTTACAGGAACATCGATATGTCACAAAGGAAATAATTGCGGCTGCAGTAACACCCAGTCTGAATGCTTTCTCCGATGCAGAATTTGTGGCCGTAATTATGCTGTCAGTCCAGCCCCAAATATAGTACATTTTCTTGCATAATTATGGCATCAACCCACAAATTCGCTAGGTTTATACATGTTTAGACTCTATAGAAAATGCCTTAAATAGAAGGGGAGAGAAAGGTAATTATGTCTTACCCATCAAAAACATCCATTTCTGACTGATTAAATTACATGTTTCAATGAACCTTAATTGCTTTTTTGTCAAACCCGTTACGTGATTTGGCAGAGCAGCTTTCAGAGAGATTGGCCGAATATTAGCACAATTATTTCAATATTACATTAAAAGTTTGAGTTATAAGCCCAACACACTCCCTCGACTAGTATTCCATTCTCCTTTGAAATCAAAACATTGTCAGAACTGTCAAAGTGGTCTGAGATAAGTGATGCACTGAATGGGAAATGTGACTGAAAGCAAAGATAAAAGAACCAAAAATAAGGACAAGAGGGAACCTTAGCATTGCAACGCTTCAAAAGCAATGGCACAGGTTCATTTTAAACAGAGATGTATTGCCTTGGATGGCACATATCAGCAATTTATCTGTGCTTTCTAATATGTGTGATTCCTCATAATACCTTTATGTACCATGCTGCAAGTGCTTGTGAAGTAGGTTTTCACATTCAAGCAACATTTCATTCTTTAGTCAGTGAGAGTTTGTCATTAAAAAGTGCACAATAGGCGGTAATTTTCAGAATAAAAGTGATTTATCACATTTAGCCACCTCGTCATTTGTATGTATGCTGTCATATTTCATTATGGAGGGGATGAATTGCCACTTTAATAATGGTGGTGACAGAGGAGTAAAAGTTAGCCAGATGAAGACTGATGACAGGCTTAAGCATTGGACATGGCAGTCAGAACATGGTGGAGATTGAATCCGTAACCCTCTGCACCCATAATAAATTATCTCTCTGAAATGGAATGATTGATTTGCAGCGGTGATGCTTGCACCTGGAATGGGGTCCCTTTCTACCCACTCTCAGGGACATCTATGAAACTTTCTCCTTCAGGAGAGAAATCCCTCCCTTTTTTCCAGTTGAGTGAAAGGAGGGATGTGAAAAAATGTGACCAAGCAATTCAGTTTTTTTCGACAGCATGGTACAGTTTGACAGGAAGGCTCTCGAGATTATGCTTAAGTCAGTATCACTGTTTGGCGGCTACCTCTGTCTCTCGATATCACCTCAAGCTTTCAAGTTGCCCTCTCAGGCATTTTACAGAGGCATCTGAGGTGTGAGAGCAGGAGAGCTATGGGCAGAGATGATATGACATCAAAGCCAGGATGGTCAACTGACGTGATGGAATTTGTCAGCTGACTCCTCGTGTTTGAATTGGTGAACACCACCCAACCTCACCTTATCACATTGTTGTGTAAGGAATTTAACTCATTAATTCTTATAAGGGAATTAATTATTATTAATCCATTCAGGGTTTGAAAGGACTCAAATCTGAAAATTCGAGGTCCACCTGATTAAAACTGAATTCCAGTCTGATAGTTTACACTTTAAATCAACGGTCGTCCAGAGAGCCGTTAATGTTCATGTATCTTAACCATCTGATTATAGGTATTTTCCTTGGCCACAGGTCAATACAATTATGATCATTTGTAAGCTCCTAGCGAGGTAACGTGATCTTGGCAAGGTTTCACATTAAAATGTCACGACACCAGACAATACTTCTTTATAAATGAAAACAAGAATTTATTAGTTATTATAGATTACATTAAAACTAAGCTAAAACACACACATACACACAAAGATTCAAGGAAATTAGTTAACAGAGTTGCATGAAGTTTTCTTGGTTCTAACTCGTTTCCACGAGTGGTTTTAAATTCAACCCTGGGACAATCACAAAGCAGAGATTTTCTTATCTTTACTGCTTAACTCAATTCACCAGTTCAGCACCGATTTCAGCAGATAGGAGCTTTGTTTGTACTTGCGTTTTGCTGAAATCTGAGAAGCGGAGTTGATTTCCTCGTTGCCTGACACAGGCTTCCTGGATGGCTGCTTGAGGGAATTCCTTTGCTGATTGGCTGTTGCGGTGACGTCAGGATGACGTCCTTTTGGGAGAGCCCTCGTTGGATTGGTTGGTTGCCGGGTTACGGAAGAACCTCGAAGTTCGTCTAAGAGAGTCTGCTTTAGCAAGACTTTGCGTTCTGCAGAGTTACGAAGCTTCAACGGAGTAGTTGAGTTCTTAGATGGTCGATCGCCTGATGGTTCAGCTTGTGAGCACAAGTTAAGAGTCTTTTGCTTAGCTTTAGGCTTTGAAGTTCGCAGTCGCTGAGTTTCAGCTGAAGTGTTTGAGTTCTGGATAACAAGAGGCTCCAATTTATCATGTGGAGAAAAATCTTTGCGAAGATTTGGTTGATACTTTTATAAAGTTTCCTAATGCGAGTATTGTACATACTATTAACGTTTACTTCATTTCAACATTCGGCATTTGTCGTGCCCATTCGTTCAAGATTAAACTTCACATATTACACACATTTTAATAATAACCTTATTTCCTAAAAAGGGTAGTAAACACTGATTAAAGTTGCACCGATTACATGAAACACGTCAAGCATATATATAAGACATACAACATATTATTTGTGAATCTGGTTGACCTGTTATGCGCATAAATGATTATCTGTTGAAATTGTCTGCTGTAAGTTTCGTGTCCCTTTGTCTGTGACAATAAAAACGCGCGCTTTTTCTGGGAAGTAGTAAAAGATGCGTCCTTTTTTTGGAATGCAGGGGGGAAAGGGGAGGTGTCCTGAGGTCATGCCCATGTCACGAGTTTGCTGATACAGTTTGCTGAGTTTGATTTAGTCACATTATCACTGTTCTTCAGGTCCGTTGTTTTGCAAGCCTGAGAGTGATTAAATTGCTTGTCCTCTTCCTGTTGGATGTAGTAGTTCATTCATTGGTGGTCACAAGACCTCACGAGGTATCTATAAGTGGTTTAAGAACTTTTCAGTCCTGATACAAAAGATCTCTGTGTTATCTCCTGATTGGATTAGCTCGAAGCCTCATGATGAGTCGGTGCAGTGGCATATCAGTGTCCTGTTCGCGATAGAAATCCCTACAACATCTGCAGCTTCCATCCAACCTCAATGCATCACGTGATATATAATATAACCACTTATTCCTATAGCAACAAGTATCATTTCCACTAAAAACTGAATGTTCACTTGATTATAATTAAGCTACAAAAGCTCGCTGAAGGACTCTTGGGAAACTTGTTCACTTTGAATGTATTTGTCTGATAGAATTGATGATTTTAATCTGAGCTTTTATTACTCTTATTTTATTTTATATTACCATACAATACCATATCTTGTTTCCAAGGACAGGAGTCTGTGCTGAACTTGTTAGCTGGAATAGTGAGCTTGTGATTCCATGCATAAAAGCTCTTGATAGCTGTCATATTTAATTGACCTATTCACAAATTACGCTCTGGCATATTCTCTGTCCTCCTAACGAATCACATTATGAGACTTCAGTCACTTCTGGGTTATCAATCACTCATATTAAGAGAGATGACAGTCACATCATAAATTACCATTATAAATAGGTAAATAGAAATAAAGAATAACATGTCCTCCATTCAGCTGTAAAATAAAACATGGAGTAACAAGAGTCTTGCACTATAAAGCTGATTTAAGGTACTTAAACTAATGTTTTTTTCTTGTTTAACAACTTACATCATTTAGTTGCTTCATAGATGTGAGTCTCTTCTTTTCACCATCAATTTCAATACCAAACAGCACATATGCAACACCTTTCACTGGTTCACCATAAAGATACCTGGAAGAAATGCATACGGTGACCTCAAAATATTTGATATCTGGAAACGTCTTTACTGTCATATTGGATTATTTATATCAATCCTTTCTGAATAAAAGTATTAAAATAAAGAAAAAGAAAGAAAGAAAGAAAGAAAGAAAGAAAGAAAGATTATTTTTCCATCCATAAATCTGTTTAGCTCCTTATAATTGCTATTACACCAAATTGCTATTATACTAAATTGTAACATTTATGCACATTAAAGACATTTATTTATTTTTTTTTGCTTGATGTGCTTTCCTATATATATACATAGATATATATATATATATATATATATATTGTAGTGAGAAACGTTTTAGCTATGTGTCTTTAAAATTTAGATGTGAGCTAAAATCAATGATACCATACAGGCCATTGTCACGAATGAGCCAGGCTCTCTCACCTCCCAATCACAACGTGCACCTTCCCCGGAATTCTAACTGGACACACCTGCTCGTCATCACTAATCACCTCCCTATATAAACGCACACCTCACCTCCACTCAGCTTCTAGTCTCACATTGAGCAACGGACTCATTCCTATTCTCCCTTGTGAGATTCATCGACTCCTGGGCTTTTCGTCTCCTGGATTCCTCTCCTCTTCACAGTGTCCCTGATCTCCCAACCTGTGAAGTACAGGACAGTATTATTACTACCTCTCCTTCTGTTTCTACAATCCTTTGCTGCATTGCTCATCTGTTTGCTCATTCACTCCCTCCTGTTAATAAACGGTTTAAACTGACCATCATCTTTCTGAGTCATTCTGTTACAGCCATATTTTCAGCATTTGTGAGATCACCTACTCCCACAGTATATCTAATCCCATATGAACTAATAAATCAGATTGGAATACAAAGGATGTTTTGTCTAAAATAAAGAATGAGGGAAATTGACAGAACTGGAAAAAAAAAATCATTGACCTCTGGTTCTGTTATACCCTTTAAAAAAACTAATTAAAAGCCAGCAGCACTTGAATTTAACATCAAGTCCACTGGGTTTTTTCTATTCCAAATCTGAAATGAGGGATCAGAAATATTTGTCTTATTTTTTTGTTCTACTTTAGCTAATTAGCGATGACTAATTTTACACATAACGGTACATATTTCTTACAATTAAGCAATTCTGTTCTCGGTTTATAAGAATGTATCTGGGTTAAGTGCTTACATTTAAACAAAGTAAGAGAAATTGCGTCTGCAGAGAAAATGTTGCAATGTATGCTTTTCTTCTCTTTACCCTCCTGAAACAAGTCATGGCATTGGAACTCTTTTAAAGACATACTTTGAGGAGAACATACCATAAATGCCAGTGTAACACTCTTTACTGCTTTGTTAAAGGCAGACATTTAAATCTTCAAACAAAGTACTAAGTGTTCACACAATACATTTTATTGCATTTAAAAAAAATAAAAAAGCTAGATGGAATGTGATGAAAACACAGGTCTGAAGGTGGGTTTTTAAAAGCATAACCATTTGTAACCTGACAAAGTAAAGTGTATGGTCTATAGCAGGGGTGTCCAAACTTTTCCTAAAGGGGGCCGGATTCGACGATGTGGAAACACTGGGGGGCCGGATGCTTTCACCTATATATATATATGTATATATGTATATATATATATATATATATATATGTGTGTATATATGTGTATATATGTATATATGTGTATATGTGTGTATATGTGTATATATGTGTATATGTGTATATATATATATATATATGTATGTATGTATGTATGTATATATGTATGTATGTATATATATATATATATAT
>NW_015556122.1:130735-159226 GCF_001515605.1 Sinocyclocheilus anshuiensis | reverse complement strand
TTAAAGATATATTTTTTATTCCTTCAAAGGACGGGCTATAGTATACACAGTATCATCTAGGTGTGAACTGATCCTCATAAAATCTCTGTACAAACAGGCCTCTTATATTGTCAGCATGTCAATATAAAGATGTGTTAAGAGTGTCAAAAGTTGGACAAATGGTCAGGGGTCCTTGTGCAGAGAAGGCACTTACAGCCTTTCCAATAATCCACTAATCTTCCTAATGCATACAATTGACTGTCACAATTGCTGTTTTATTCAA
Source organism: Sinocyclocheilus anshuiensis (assembly GCF_001515605.1). Classification (NCBI taxonomy): domain Eukaryota; kingdom Metazoa; phylum Chordata; class Actinopteri; order Cypriniformes; family Cyprinidae; genus Sinocyclocheilus; species Sinocyclocheilus anshuiensis. Next base: position 158,964 of record NW_015556122.1, on the reverse strand, counting down.
TTTCTAATGCAGACATTATTACAGTAATATATTACATTTATGTAATCCATTTAAGTCTGCAACTAAAGCTGTGCAGAGCACTTAAAGAACATATCTTTATATTATACTATCTAAAATATGTGCATACATGTCCAGTTGGTCTGTAGGCTCCAACATATTACGTTTTGGCTTTATGTTTGTGCTTATGTTTATGTTTATTGAGTTTAGCCAGTCTAGTTAGACCTTGGTTAGCTTGTTTAGGTGTGTTTAATTGGGATTGAACTCTGCGGGACAGTGGCCACCCAGGAAGGAGTTTGGACACCTCTGTCTTAAAAGGTGGAACTGAAGCTACAATAGCTATATATTGGTCTGTTAGTCCAAGTATGCAAAAAAAAAAAAAACAATTGAACACAATATCAGACAGACAACAGATTTTGCATGACATTTTAAAAAGATTAATTATTGCTTTAGTCTACTGAAACTGAACTTTTGATATGCTCTTAGTGGCTACAGTTACATATGTTTATCACATATGGCATCATACTAAGGCAGCTTACACTTCTTGACAAAACAACTTGGGCAGAAGTTACATTAGTAGCGATTACCAGGACAAGTATTTAAAAGTACATGTCACATCCTGAGAAAGTCCTCAAATGCCAAGGGCAAACCAACAGCAATGGCAAATACATTACTTATAAGATAGAGTAATTAGTATTTTCTTCCTTTTTTTTTTTGTTTGTGTCAGTCTGTCAGTATTTTTTTTTTGACACCCATACACTTTTTGGATTCCTAGAGCCTTGCCAGCTCCCTCACTCATTATCTCTTCTGTAGAGTAAAGCTTTTATCAGCTGCATTTGATGGTGACAATTAGTGTCAGTAGTATGATGTGTGAGGGGTCAGTGGAGGCAAGCAAGGGGATCATGGCCCCTGGTTGGGAAACAGCCTCTGTGCTGAGGCTGAGAGGTGGATTTGAGCCAGACTCTCCATTAGAGTGCTAAGCAAGGTCACTCTGCCCGCCGTTGCCTCTGCCAAGTTGCTTCAGTCCGGGCCCCTGCCGAGGTGGAACCATGGGCCACCAGCCAGCTCATCTGGGACACGTCTCCAAATACAATGCCAGAGGTCACAGACCAGACCCAACCCTGCCATTGTCCAATGTCGACAGCTTCTCATGGAGTGAGTTATGGGAGAGAGTGTTACGGCATTTTTAAGAAGCGGTAGTTACGGAGCATATGCCGTTTTGAGAATGGATAAGACTCTGTCAGTGGTGGCAGGTAGACAATGACTGGAAACTATTTGAAGGCAACATTTTCATTAAGACGTTGTGAGGGGACAGACACTGCTTAAAGGTGCTCAAGGTAGGTAAGTCATTAACAAATTTACTTACAAAAATGTAAGACAACTTTTTTTTATTTTATTTTATGAATTAAACTACTAAAACATAAAGTTTGGGGAAAGATTACACTGCAAAAAGATTCAGAAAATACATATGATTGTTTTAAATATTTTTTTTCTATATAAAATAATGTTTAAATATTTGTTTTAATTTTGCACTTTCTTAAAAAAAAGTTTTTAGTTTTTGTTGACTAAAATCATGTGTCATTTTAGCTAGGGATGGCTTTTTAATGGTGGAGCAGTGTCAAAGCTAAAATAAGCACCTTACCTTGCTGACTCACCAAAGTATCGCCACAGGGGCCTCAGAGCTGTGGAACAAGTGAGTGATCGCTGGACTATGGTGGCCAGGCCAGACTGCCCACAGGCCGGAATAACACATGGGAGATCGAGACTGGAATCTCAGTGAGTGCTGAAAAACCCCTGGGTACATAACTCCTCTTAATGAATGTATGTAGCCTTTACACCAGGTGCATGACATTATCTATAGCGTACCCTAGTTTTGAATGTTTAAAATATCCACTGTGACAAATGAATGAGGCTCGGAGAGAGGACTTATGAACAGGGTTGTGTAGCATTCAGAACTGAACTGAGAATATGAATTGAGATGGCAAACAGGATTAAACATTTTTTATTCAAATTTGAATGTAAGGATATAGAATGAAAAGTAATTGAAATGTAAATACATTATTGACTATAATTTTAAACTAAAAATCAAAGTCAAGAACACTTGGATGTTGATTGACAAGTAAAAGCATAATTTGATTTGAAGGTTTAAACACCTTACAGACAGAGAGAATACATGCTAGATAGAACGAACAATAGAACCACAGAACACTACACTGAATGATAGAGTGCTAGATAGAAGTAACGACAAAACACCAGATAGAATGAGTAATAGAGATAGAGTGTTAGATAGAACTACGTAATGCACAATACAGTGCTAGACAGAATCAATCACTATGTGTACAAGGAAACTTTTTGTTTCAGTCGGAATGAATAAATAAGCACCTTACCTTGCTGACTCACCAAAGTATCGCCACAGGGGCCTCAGAGCTGTGGAACAAGTGAGTAATGTAATTATGTATAATGTATTGTTATTATAATAGTAAGTACAAGTAACATGCAACAAGGACACCTAAAAATAATGCATTATCAATAAATGTAACTGTAATCTGTTACGGATACTGAGAAAAAAATGTGTAATTCAATTACAGTTACTTATGAAATGTTAAAGATTACCAAGGGGATTACATTTGAGTAGTTCTTGTATTAATATTTACTATTTCTTTTTATGATTTTAAAATGTTTTAAAGTAAAAAGAGGTGCTAAAGTCTGATTTTGTGGTTGCTGAGCCTTAAAATTAAATTATTATCATTTTAATTCAAGAAATGAAGGATTTTAAAAGTTGGTTTGATTGCTTCTGTTGTCCTCATTTTTAAGTTGCTTTGGATACAAGTGTCTGCTAAATGACCAAGGTAAATGTAGAAAAGTAATCAAAAAGTAATCAGTAACCTAACTTTAATAAAGTAATTGAAATAGTTACTGTTTATTTTATATAGGGTAACTTGTGATCACTAACCTATTACATTTCCAAAGTAACCTTCCCAACAATGTTAATCATGAACAGGCAAGTAAACACAGGAATTGCGCATAATACAAAGTTTCAGACATTGTTCAGATTAGTAAAAGATAGACAGGGAGGGATTAAGGAAAGAGAAAGCAAATGTTCAGCATTCCGGATGAGCATTTTTTCATTAGACAGAATAAACAATAGAACACCTGACAGAACGAGCGATAGAGCACCAGACAGAATGAATGGTAAAATGCTAGACAAAATTAAAGATAGAGCAGTCCCACTTTATATTAGGTGGCCTTTACCACTATGTACTTGCATCAAAAATAAGTACAATGTACTTATTGTGTTCATATTGTATTGCAGCAAAAAAGAAAAAAAACAACTTTTGCTGCTATTGAGGTGGGATACGGGTAAAGTTAGGGACAGGTTTGTTGGTATGGGTAGGTTTAAGGGTGGGTTAAGGCATAAGGGATGGGTCAACAGTGTAATCATTAATGTAATTACAGAAATTAATTACAGTTGTAGGTACAATATAAAACATGTATGTACACAATAAGTTCATTGTATCAAATGATTACTTTAAATGTAAGTACATACTAGTAGTTAAGGCCACCTAATATAATGAGAGCTATAGACCAAAAGAATGCTAGACAGAAGGAACTATAGAACAATAGGACAGACTGAATGATAGAAAACTAGATAGGATCATTAAACAACAGAACAATATATGAGCAAGAGATTACTAGGCAGAATGAACAATATAGTGCTAGACAGAATTAATAACAGAATGCCAGACAGAATGAACTACTGAACAGTAGATAAAATGAAAAATAGAAAATTAGACAGAAGTAATGGTAGAATGATGAATGCTAGACAGAATGAACTATAGAATGACAGAACAATAGCTAGAATGATGGATGGATGGATGGATGGATGGATAGATAGAATACTTATAAAACTGTATATACTACATATAATACTCCACACAGAATAGTAAGATGATCAGTCATTCAGTAGCATGTATGTCATTTAACTCATCATCAGTTATTTCAACCTATCCATTTATTCATTTGTTTTTAATCGTTTGCGCAGATGCATGTAGATCTGAAGTTCTGAAGAACTCAAATCTGTGTCAATAAATTATCACGTTTTTATGCCAAACGATGCTGTGATAAATTAAAAGCTATTTTGAACTTTCAATAAGACGAGATGGTGAAAATGAAAACGTGTTCCTTCTCTCTTCAAGGTTGCCTTGGTGAGAGATGATAAGCACTCATCCTCCTTTCACTGTGCATCTCATTCCAGACGAAGACAAATACACCGCTGATTGAAGCTGAGAACATGAAGATGTGACTGACATGTTTGTATAAATGTTTACACATTACTCCCTCTGATTAGTCACAGTGCTCATGGATGGGGTCCAAGAGCTGGAAAGTACACCTGTGTGCATGTGTGAGACCGTATGTAACATTGTGTGACTTTTAGCTTGTGCATCTCCACCCCTTTGAAAGCCCCTCCTGTCATATAAGATTAGAGAGGGTACATCTAACAAAGACAACGAGTCTCTCATGTCAAGGCTGTTTACAGAAATAACACAGTATTAAATTTAGAGTATCCTACATTCATAATTTCAAACACTCCCCCATGAAATATTTAGTGTGACTAAAGGGAAGCAAGGTTGATGTTGGATGTTTTGACGTGTCTCTGTAACTTGGCTATTTGAGGATGGTAGCTTCAGTATGTGGCAGAATGTGACAAAAGGAGACGTTCTGCACAGACAGATCTGTTTTAGTTTTGCTTGTTCTGTCTGAGAGCTGAGTCACATCCATGTTTGTACCGACTTCGTATGTCTATGGTTTTCGTTTTGTTGTTGATTTGTTTGAAGTGACTGCTGAGTAACACCAGGTCCAATTTCATTATCCGTGAAAAACAGAAAATGCTTTTGACACTGTTAGATATGTCCTCAAAAATAGACGGCAGACGAGAGTAGGAGGAGAAATGATCCTGCAGAATGTATCACAGGTATTATGGGAAAATATTAAAAGTTGTAGAGTTTTAATAGCACTAGTAAGTTAAGTTGTGATAATGAAATATAATTCATTAAGCATAATTCATAATATTAAAATGTAATTAAATACAATTTATTAAATATAATTCATAATATATAAAGTTAACAATAAGGCTCAGCTCATTAACATTAATTAATCTGGAAGTTGGATTCTGATTGGTCAGTCTCTGCAGTCTGATGTTTCCTAAAATTGAATGTCATCCATGGCAACACTGCACTTTCAAGTCTTCCGTATCACTTTGCAGACTCACTGTCTCGTCTTTTGTAAAACTGGCATCTCGTGCCTCGTTTATCAACTGTAAAGAAAATGTCAGAGGATTTTAGTGTTAATATAACTGTAATAGTTTTAATCTTGGGCCAATATAGTTTTGTACATTATAATGCCATTGTTTTTTTTGTTTTGTTTTTTTCTTAGCGTAAGCTTTATGATAATAGGTAAGGTTCTAACGTGGTTTTTTTTTTTTTTATTATTAATATTAGCTTATCGCAAAATGTACCAATACATTTTTAAGATCAAATGCTGTATCTATTAACATGAATTAATGCACTGTGAACTAAAATTAACATTATTAATATAAAAATAATAATAGTAATAAATGTTGTAAAAAATATATGGCTCATTGTTAATTAAAGGGATAGTTCACCCCAAAAAAATAATTCTGTCATTAATTACTCACCCTCATGGCATTCCAAACCTGTAAGACGTTCGCTCATATTCGGAACACAAATTAAGATATTTTTGATGAAGTCCGAGATCTTTCTGACCCTCCATAAGTACTTAAAATACTTACAATTTAGTACAAGTATTGTTCATTGTTAACTCATGATACCTTAATGCATGAATGAATTGTCCTAATTATTCATTAATGTAGCGTCTGGACCAATCAAAAACACAATTTTTCATTTGATTTAACAAATCAATTATTCATTAGATTAACAAACGTTCACAGACCCCTCACCCAATAAACATACTGGGTGCCAAGTTGTCTGTGAACAGGGCCCAGAATCTGATGTTCCCTTCAGGCTGTAAATCTGCTGAATATGCAAATGGTTCCATAACTTCATTCCTTATTTCCTCTTTACTGCTTAAGCTTTAACCTTGTCCTATACCAACTGTATGTGTGTGTGTGTGTGTGTGTGTGTATGTTAGACCAGTTTAAGTGTTTATGTAGTATGTTAGACTAGTTTAAGTGTTTATGTAATAAAGTCTTACTTGTATCACACTTGACGTTGTTCATTGTTTGCTCATAACTGGAGTCACTTAATCATGCAGATTTATGCTACAAGCTCTGTGTAGAATTGTACAGTAAGAAAGTTATTTCCCTTAACCAGGAAATGAACGTTCTTAGAATTAACAGACAGTTGACCCTGAGAGGTCAAGTAAATATCTACAGCGGATCTAAATATGTATAATTAATTATAACTAGTTATGATTAATTATTCATATTTCCCCATGAGCTGATTCGCTACATTAATCATTAGCAAACAATCAAATAATACCAATGGTGCTCAGTTCTGTGTTTGTGTTTATTTCTGCAGTTAAACATAATTTATTATGTATGTTCTTGCAACATTTACTGAAACTTTCCGAAAGCCAAGGCATACAGCGTAAACCAGTGGTGGTAATGTGAAATGACTCCACCTACATGCATGCGCCATTGAATTATTAAGCCCTTCTCTGGGGATAACCGACTGTCGTTATAGTTCCCTCCGTAGCAGTCACAGATAAGCGTGGCTGATTCTTTTTGAGTTTGCAGAGCTTTGGGTGCATGGTGGCGCAGGGAATTCGCTTCAGCGACTGCAGTCAGAGATAAGAGGAAGAAAGGGATATGTAGATGTTCTTTGCTGGGAAAGGATGCGGAAGAAAAGGTAGGCAGAGTGATTCTACATTTCACTCTCCACCAACAGTGTGGCCTGCATAATGATAACTTTCTCAGAGTGAACAAAGGCATCAAAAGGACTGAGAGAAGCAAGGATTATTTAAATACTAGGTGTATTAAAAGTCCCGGTGTGCCTTTCCATCCCTAAAGTCATCCGAAAAAAAAAAATGAATGAAAAAAAAAAAGAATACAGTTCAGTTTTAGCCTGCTGAAAAGCATGTATACACAATGGAATCAGCAGTGTTAAATAGCAGCTGACCAAGGGGCAGAGATAAAAAGGCAGGCGTTCATTCAAGCTAAACCAGAATTAGCTCATGTCATACAAGAAAGGCTGCGAGAAAGTGATATGACAGTACCCAGCTCTAAATTCTAGTTTTGTCACTAGTTTATCTTGAACACACAATTCCTGAAGTCTGAGTATGGGATGTTTCATTCAATAAACAGCACCTGTCAGGCATTTGTTCACTTTGGATGGATTATTCACCTGCATTTGGTGTGAATATTACAGGTAGCCTATTTTCCGTTGATCTGTCATGCTTAAGTTGTACTTAAGATAAGTACATATTTAAAGTTGGCATGAAACAAATGTCTACGCTTTTTCTACTCTATTGTGACATATATCAGAGTAAAATGACTATAGACCCTAGTCAGGGTAGTGTCATATTTAATTTTTGAAGGGAATGAGAACTAGGGATGGGTATCATTAGACATTTTCCGGTTCCAATTCCGGTTTCAGTTTTGCCTAACGATTCCGGTTCCATTTAAATGAACTATTTTTTTTTTTTTATTACTATTTTACCTTCATTGAATATAGTGTTGCTGGAAGGTAGTAAGTAATGTTGAGTAATGCTAGTCCATCAATCACATGTGCTTCAAAGATGATGTTCCCCTTGAGGAACTCGAGCTACGTCGAGATTCGCTTCGCTTTGGGAACTCCCCTGCGTGACTGCGTTCTGAAGCACGTGTAAAATAAGTCCAATGGAGCTGTGAGACGTCACGAGTGGGTTGACGTGAGCGCCAGGAAGTATAAAAGCACATCCGGCAGAGCGCAAGTTAACTTCTGCTCTTCAGTAGCGCTCTGTGTATGTGTCAGTCTATTTACTGTTGTCTGTCAGTCCACAAGCATTCAAAAGAATATGTCAAAGTCTAAGCTAACATCTATGGTGAGCAAACGGCATTACAGACGTTGTGTGCCTCCCTGCCCAGGCTATCTGGCAGCGGGGGATACACACGATCTGTGTGTTGTTTGTTTAGGAGCGGAGCATGCACGGTTAGCTTTCGAAGGAGCTGATTGTCATCACTGCAAGTTACTTTCGCTGCGTATGCTCCGCTCTCGTCTGGCTGTGTTTGACGAGAGCGGTCAGGCTCGCGATCCCGCTGGCAGCGGTCCCGCTGTGTCCTTTTCTCGGTCCTCACCCGCTAGATCCGCGGCTCTCTCTCAGGGTTTGGAAGCCCGCGCTGCGGTTTCTTCCCCCCGGAGAGAGAGCCAGACACTTCATCTATCATCCTCCGAGGAGGTGGATGTGATGAGTGATGAGACAGAGGAGACTGTGGACTCGCCCCCACAGTCCCTCGCGTATGAGGTGTGACTCCTGCAGTAGCCAAATTAAATATAATTTGGCCTGCCGAGAAACAGGACGCTCGTCCTAAAAGTAAATTAGACGAGCGTTTTCTGAAATCCAGATCACTGCCTTCACGACGGTGCCTTCCAGGGAAAGCTTATACGGCGGAAGGTCAGGCTGGCGCATGTTTGCACAGTATGGCGGTGTTACAAGCATACCAGGCTGACCTGCTCAGGGACCTGGATGACAGGGAGGAGGAGGAATTCGACATAGTAGCTGAACTGCGTCGGGCAACAGATTAGCCCGCCCCCTCAAGTGAAGAGGCTACAGCAGTCAGGTCGGTTATTTCCTGCCGGTCATCCGCTTCAGGTCACCTCACTGGCTCCTGTAATAAAACCAGAGGCCAGCCTCGAGAGTCTGGTTCCCACGGTGCCCAATCCTCCTCAGTGCCCTCACGGAGGTTTATTGATACCCCTGCCACCCTCGGTGCTTCAGGGCTCAGAGAGCTCCGACGAGCGAAAATTCCAGCTGCCGCCCGGCAGTGGTACGGCACGGGAGAGCCCGCCCCCTCAAGTGAAGAGGCTACAGCAGTCAGGTCGGTTGTTCCCTCAATGCCCTCACGGAGGTTCGACGCTGCGTCTCTTTGCCATACTCCCTGCATCCCTCCAGGTGCTACTTCATCGAAGCTAACTTGCGCTCTGCCGGATGCGTTTTTATACTTCCTGGCGCTCACGTCACCCCGCTCGTGACGTCTCGCTGCTCCATTGGACTGATTTTACACTTGCTTCAGAACGCGGTCACGCAGGGGCGTTCCCAAAGCGAAGCGAATCTTGACGCAGCGTCTCGTTCCCTCGGGGAACCATGGTTACATACGTAACCTAGAGACGTTTTTTACACTGTCAATAAAATTTTGCTTTTCAAGCAGGAATAAGCTGGTTGGCCAAATAGTCAATTGAGGTCTAAGACACTTGTTAATTTCCCTAAATTAATGAAATATTAACTGTTATACTGATAACCATGTATACACACACTCTGCAATGAGTGGTTTCCACATTTTTAAACATTTAAAATGCATGAAAATAAATATTTTCTATCACTTTGTTTATCACAATTGAAATGACCTGTACACTAAATAATCTAACCCTCATACTTGAATAGCAATAGCAGTATATTTATTTAGTGGTCCAAGTTGAAGTCAGTATGTATATTAATGTCAATATGGGACAAATATAATGTAATTTAGTGGCGGCAGGAGCTGCGCGATGCGCGCTGCCGGTACGTGTACAGTCAGACAAAACAATGTGCACAGTTATCAAAGACGCGAGTGCGCGTACAGTCATGGAAAACAATGTGCTCAGTAATTAAAGAGGCAGGGCGGCTTTTCTGTTATTTGGTTTGTGACATCCTTTACGCTCACAGCGCTTGGTCACGTGTTGCACCAGAACCGTTTTCGGAACCGAAACTTAGAAATTGCTCACGGATCCGGTTGTTTTCAAAAAACAGAACCCGTTCTGAATAAGAACCGGTTCTGTTTTTGTGTACGGTTCTGAATAAGAACCGGTTCTGGGTTCCCAACCCTAATGAGAACGATGCTGTGAGGAATAAAAGTACAGTTCGTTCAATGGATGGTACAGTTGTTTAACAACATCCTGTTCAGCTGACTAGATGTCTTGCTGAAAACACTTTCAGTAGAGAAAAAATCCATAAATCAGTTTTAAAAAGTTGTGAAAATTACACAACCTAGGACCTTTATACAATGTGTGCCATTGTAAAGACTGACAAGTCTATCCTTCACAGCCGTGCTTTCATCCACGTTAAATTCAATATGGCGTATAACTTGATTAAGGTCTATAGAAAGATCAAAAAAAAAAAATTAAGGGCAGGACATGATTATGTTCACAGATAAATCATTAGTAAACACTGCAACATTCCATGAATTTATCAGAAACATCAATTGGGATTTCAGTGACTTTCAAATCAATAAAGCATTTGAAATCAATAAAGCAATAATGAAGATCAACTTGTCATTAAAACATAATTAGATTGTGCAAATAAACAAATCAATTGGTGGAATATCAACTGATTATTTAGGGGAAATTCACTCTCAGTCTCTCTACTTGTTTTACTCTCTAACATATTGGTGCCGCACAAGGTTGCCACCAGTAAGGGACGTTTTTGTTCTGACCTCCTTCTGTTAAAAGAGAGGTTGTCCTTGGCGGGGATGTGTACGGGACATGGATGCATAAAGTGTATTAAAAGCAAAGTGCTAAGTCCTGAAGGTTAATTTACTCTTAACTCTTTTTAAGTATCTGTCTGTGGGGGCTTCATTAGGGTGACATGCTGGATGCTGGAGAGGATGAGATTAACATTGCAGGGAAGGCATTTTTTCCTTTCAAACCATCCGTCCATCTATTCTCACACTGGGCATCAGAAACACGCTCGCACACACATACAACATCTGGAGTCGACTAGTTAAACCTCATAATGTGCAAGGACAGTCCAATGGCAGTGGGATGCAGCCAACAAGGGACTTGCTTTTTTCCATTGTGCTTTTAATTAACCCGTATCCCATTCATATCTGTTGTGATATCCTTGGCTGAAAACAATTACAAGGGAAATATTTGATTGTGGTCACACTCCATGTACATATTTTACATTATGCGTTGCGTGAACACGATCCGACTTCTAAGCTTTATGTCTTTTTGTTAATCAGCATTGTCATTGCATCTCATTACTGACAGAATAGCATTTCCGATGGCGGGTTATAGAAGCTGATTCCATAATCAAACAGCTTGGCAATCAAACAGTCCCTAAATGAATGTTACCATTTCAGCTTTAATGCATTGCTACTAGAATTAATCACATTTTGCTTTGTCTCACTGTTCTAATTTATGCACTGTTGAAATAGAATGTAATTATTGACCATTTAATCACTGATACACTGCAGAGTTTGTGTTTTAGGACTAGATATGGTCAGGCAGTATATGTTAGAAAATGACCATTCAGATTATTTAATTTATTTATTTACTGTATATGTGTGCACTAGTGGTCAACAGTTTGGAATAATTATGTTTTTAAATGATGTATCTTATGTTCAACATGGCTGAATTTATTTGATAAAAAATACAGTAAAAAACAGATAAACATAATTACAATTTAAATCTATTTTTTTAAATGGTTATAATAAGAACCATTATTAATAACTGAGCACTGATAACAATTGATAATAACTGAGCACCAAATCAGCATCACAGAAATAAATTACATTTTAAAATATATTAAATTGTAATAATATTTCAAAATATTTTTAATAAATTTGGCTAGCATAACATATATATTCCATCAGATTGGCAAAGTAATACAATTTTTTGGTCAGGTTGGTATCTTTACTGCTTTATTCCCCCCAGCAGCACTGTACTGTTCAATGAAACCTGGCCAGAGGAATCAATAGACTTCTCCTAGACTTTGTTCCTTGTAACTGTGTAATGGGGGAGAAATACCCAATGCCTGAGTGCAGGAAGGGGAGAGGACCCACTCTTGTGTATCGATCCTATAGCACATACTTGAGCCAGACCAAGGGCAATTCCCAGCTCTCGTTCGCTCTCATCATCTCTTTCTCTCAAACACACACACACATACTGTACACAAGGGTAGGGCAACGCCAATGAAGAGAACACCTGCTGGCAGGAAAACTCTTAGAATGTTGAGGAGAGATAAAGGTGCTTTGTTTCCATTACGGATGCACTCTAAAGATAGAACTGAGGGATTATAAAGAGAGAAGAGAGGTGGAAAAAAAGCACAGGTACACATTTATCTACTGTAGGCTTTATCTCGACACTCATGTAGAGTCATTTGTATAGCCACAATTAAACATAATAAATACTAAATCTAAATGTTTTCAGGGGGATGTTTAACATCATGCTTTAATAATCTCAACGCCAATGAAGAGAACACCTGCTGGCAGGAAAACTCTTAGAATGTTGAGGAGAGATAAAGGTGCTTTGTTTCCATTACGGATGCACTCTAAAGATAGAACTGAGGGATTATAAAGAGAGAAGAGAGGTGGAAAAAAAGCACAGGTACACATTTATCTACTGTATGCTTTATCTCGACACTCATGTAGAGTCATTTGTATAGCCACAATTAAACATAATAAATACTAAATCTAAATGTTTTCAGGGGGATATTTAACATCATGCTTTAATAATCTGTAGTAACCTGTAACATGTAACTCTTTGATGCACAGCATGGGTCTAAAGTGACCCGACTGAGTTTATTTTTTTCTATATCTTTGCAAAGAAATTAATTTCATCACTCAGAATTCCAGGAATTCCTCAGTTAGCTTGTGTTTGATAATCACATATTCTTATTCTTATTTTTCTTTCTTCATTTTTGAATAAAAATCGTTATTGTCACTACCCTTCTAATGCACAACATGGGTCTAAAATGACCCGTATTCATTTTCTATGTTATTTCAGTTATGGATAAGTGTTTCTTTGCTGAATCTCTGAAATAAATGTTTTTCTATAATTTATGATACCATATTTTCTTGGAATATCTTGTTTTTGATTTCCACAAATCATTTTGTTTATTTTTCCTTCCTTATTTTATAAACAAGCACAGTTTTTTTTTTTTTTTCTACATCAATTTTACAAACATTAGTCTAAAATGACCTGTATTAATTTCCTGTTATTTCAATCATGCCTGAGTGATTCTTTGCTGAATTTTTACAAGAAATGCATTTTATCATTTATTATTCCAGGTATTCATTAAATATCTTTTTATTGATTTCCACAAATTTTTATGTTTATTTTTCCTTTCTTCACTTTATAAAAAAAAAATAATAATTTGTTTGCATGTAGGTGTCACAGTATTGGACGTTTGGTTGTGTTTTTCTCCCTCATGTGCCCATATTTGGTCGTTCCTGTTCCTGTCCTCGTTGTGTCTATATTAGTTAACCTCCTTTCACCTGTGTCTTGTTAATTAGTCATTAGTTCCTCTTCTGTTTGTGTAAATTCTGTTCCTTTAATTCTCTGAGTTGTTGGTTATTGTATGTGGTTACCCTTTGTGTGTGGATATTCCCTTCATCTTTCCCTGTGGCTGTATTAAAAATAATTAAGATTATCTTCGTTGTATACTCTTCTGTCTTCATTCCAGCACGTCAGCGTGACAGTAGGAACATATTTACTGCAGAAAACGTATTACCTGCCCCACATGCCACAACTCAACATGGCTGCTTTTGTATAATTGATGCATTTAGTCTTATTTTATAATTTATTACCACAGAAAATATCTGATATACTGTGGAAGATAACTGGACATAATATTTTAATGTTAGGCTAAGATTACCTTGACCTTTAAATCTATTACTAGTGAGACAGATAAACATGTCCAATACTATTAACTAGCTTGTTTTTGACATTATGTTTTAGCTAATTAATGTTAGCTAGGTCAACACAATAAAAGTCAAATGAATATGTTATTGTATACAAGTATATATATCATTGCTGTCAGGCAGAAAACTTGTATCTCCATATTTTATCATTTTTATTTTTTGTCATAAATCAGTGCTATTGGTCACCCTTTATGTCTGCCGTTGTTTCTGAAAAGTAATGGTTTTGGACATACAAGGTTTCTGACAGTGACAACATATAATCAGTACTGTATATACATGGATCAACTGCTTGTTGTGCACTCTTTATCTAGAGTGTTAATATGGCTGATCCCAGACATTCTAAATTAACGGCTGAAATGTTTGTAGAGATGATGCATGATGAGGAAGATCAGGCAATTCTTAGTCCTGTTTCAGAGTCTGAAATTTCGGATGTTGATGACCTAGACTATGTGCCACTGTTTGTCTGGAGTTGTGGGTGTAAATTCAGCTCTCCTAGATGAAGAAGACTCTGTGGTGACGTTGAAGACTTGTCTGATGAGTCCTCTGAAGAGGAAAATCAGACTCAGTCCAATAGATTGAGTAAAAACGTTTTGCACCTACTCATGTAAGCGGAGTACACAGAGGTGGCCTATGGTGCTATGGTACAATGTGCTGGATGTTACCACCCTCAGTGCCTACACCAGGGGCAGCCAATGTTGGTCCCGGACGACCACAGTCCTGCAGTTTAGCTCCAACCCTAATCAAACACACTTAAACAAGCTAATCAAGGTCTAAGGGTTACTAGAAAGCTACAGGCAGATTGAAGCAAAACTCTGCAGGACTGTGGCCCTCCAGGACAGACGTTGGCCACCCCTGGCGAACACAAACTTCACTGCACAACTCCCTGATTCCATGGCTGGTGTGACCAATGCGCAAAGGAGCTGGTCAAAGAGCTTGTCGTGCGACATATGAAGAGGTGCTTGGAGGGCAGGCCCCACCTTCAAAACCATATTACAGAAGCAATGGGAAAATGTGGGATAAAAAATAAAACACAGTCACCACCCGGCCAGAGGTATGCATCAAACAGAAGGGTCAATCGAAGAGGAAGAGGTGAAGGATCTGCCCAGCTGCCAAAGACAGACAAGTCAGCAGCATGTGTTCCCAGTGCAACATACCTGTCTGCAAGGAGCACAAACCTGTAGTTGTCATTCGTGAGGCATGTAAGCACTGAGAAGGCAATCTGAGATGGCACTGTACCTGTGTGATTTCATGTTGTTTGTTTTATTTTCATCTATTCAGTCACATTCACTACAATTCATTACAATTGCACTACAGACAGTTCAATTTCAGTGTTATCGGTTATCAGTGATATGTGTATGTTATGTGTGACAAAGTGGCAAATAAACATATTTAAAGTGTGTTTGTCAGCCCTGTGTTCCTGTGTCTTGTGTTTTGCTCCTCATGTGCTCCCCATTATCCAGTTTATCCCTTGTTTATTAGGTTTATTGATGTCAGGTGTTCCTCATTTAGTTCCTGTATTTAAGCCCTGTGTTTTCCTGTGTCCTGCGTCCAGTGTTATACATCTAACCCCTGCGCTACGTGTGTGTTCCTGCCCTTGTAAGTCTTTATGTGGATTAATAAAGATTGTTCCCTGGGTTTATCTCCGTCGTCTCCGCGCTCCTTGTTCCGACACAGTAGGCAGTCCATGACAGAACACTGGACTGAAGAAACAGTAAGTGGCGCCCCTTCTCCCCGTGTTTTTGTTTCTGTTTTTAGAAAGTGTATTGTTTTCCGTTCCCCATTTCGAAATGGAAACCGCCTCAAGATTCACCGACCTAGCCCTGCGGGCTCTAATAAAGATTGTTCCCTGGGTTTATCTCCGTCGTCTCCGCGCTCCTTGTTCCGACACAGTAGGCAGTCCATGACAGAACACTGGACTGAAGAAACAGTAAGTGGCGCCCCTTCTCCCCGTGTTTTTGTTTCCGTTTTTAGAAAGTGTATTGTTTTCCGTTCCCCATTTCGAAATGGAAACCGCCTCAAGATTCACCGCCCTAGCCCTGCGGGCTCGCCGTGATGACGGCGTTGGATGATGTCACACTTAATTCATTGTTCTGGATCGGGGCCAATTACCATCAAACCGTGGACCTCCCAGACACCACTCAACTGAGCTGGAGGGAAGGTATCCTCTGGTGTCTGGAGAGCGTCCGGCCCAGATCCAGAACCAGCTCTGCGTCAAGCCCACTGGCCGCTGCACTCTCAAGCCCGCCGGCTATTCCATTGTCACGTCTGCCGGCTGCTCCAGCGTCAAGTCCGCCGTCCATTCCATTGTCAAGCCCACCAGCCGCTCCATTGTCAGGCCTGCCGGCCGATTCACTCCAAAGCCCTCAGCTGACAACAGCAGTGTCCTTCACCTCTGCTCAAAAAAGGAGAATGCGGAGGAAGAGACTGTGGACTCCAGCCCCTGAGTCCGCTTCAGTGTCAGCTCCAGCCCCTGAGTCCACTCCAGAAAGGGCTCCAGTTCTCATGTCCAGCCCAAAGAGGGCTACAGTCCCCAAGTAAAGCCCAGAGAAAGACTCTGTTCCCAAATTAAGCCCAGAGAGGACTCCTGCTCCCAAGTTAAACCGAGAGAGGGCTCCTGTTCCCACGTCCAGCCCAGAGAGGGCTCCCGTTCCCAAGTCAAGCCCAGGGAGGGCTCCCGTTCCTATTCCCAGCCCAGAGAGGGCTCCTGCTCCCAAGTTAAGCCCAGAGAGGGCTCCTGTTCCCAAGTTAAGCCCAGAGAAGGCTCCTGTTCCCAAGTTAAGCCCAGAGAGGACTCCTGCTCCCAAGTTAAGCCCAGAGAGGGCTACTGCTCCTACGCTAAGCCCAGAGAGGGCTCCTGTTCCCAAGTTAAGCCCAGAGAGGGCTTCTGTTCCCACGTCCAGCCCAGAGAGGGCTTCTGTTTCCAAGTTAAGCCCAGAGAGGGCTCCTGTTCCCACGTTCGGCCCAGAGAGGGCTCCAGTCCCCACGTCCGGCCCAGAGAGGGATGCTGTTCACACATCTGTTCACCACAGAGAGCCTCAGAGCCCAAAATTTCCCCCAAGGAATTTTTGGGGAGGGGCTATTGGACTCTGGCCGTAGAGGCCGGGCCAAGGCCATGGAAGCCGCTCTACCATGGCCCCCCGAACTGCCTGCTCCGCCATGGACCCCTGAGCTCCCTGCTCCGCCATGGCTCCCTGGACTGCCTGCTCCGCCATGGCCCCCTGAGTTCCCTGCTCCGGCATGGCTCTCTAGTCTGCCTGCTCTGCCATGGCCCCCTGAACTTCCTGTTGTGCCATGGCTCCCTAGTCTGCCTGCTCCGCCATGGCTCCCTGGACTGCCTGATCCACCAATGGGTACCGCCCTGACATTACCTTACAGGGCTGACATTACCTCCCCCTCCAGGAAAGCGCGTCCATGCGCCACAGAACACCCCACCCCCCCCTTCCCATTGGAAGTTATGTGGTGCATGGACGCGCCTTCCGGGAGGAGGAGGTAATGTCAGACCTGCGTTCATGTGTCTTGTGTTTTGCTCCCCATTATCCAGTTTCTCCCTTGTTTATTAGTTTTATTGATGTCAGGTGTTCCTCATTTAGTTCCTGTATTTAAGCCCTGTGTTTTCCTGTGTTCTGCGTTCAGTGTTATGCGTCTAACCCCTGTGCTACGTGTGTGTTCCTGCCCTTGTAAGTCTTTATGTGGATTAATAAAGATTGTTTCCTGGGTTTATCTCCGTCGTCTCCGTGCTCCTCGTTCTGACACAGTAGGCAGCCTGTGACAGTGTTGGTCTAGATAACTGCTAAAATAATTATTTTAACAAAATGTCTTTATTATTTTGTTTTTTTAATGCTTGCATAGATGGGTTATTTTTGACCCATGTGTGTAAACTTGATGTAGTAACACAAAACCTAGGAAAAAAATTAAATATTAATTTGTTAATATATAAAAAAAAGATATTTTCAATATTCATGTATCATGGAATTTATAGATCAGGGGATATTTAATGCTATAAAAAATATTGGATATAAAAAAAAATTGTCTGACACAGTAGGCAGCCTGTGACAGTGTTGGTCTAGATAACTGCTAAAATAATTATTTTAACAAAATGTCTTTATTATTTTGTTTTTTTAATGCTTGCATAGATGGGTTATTTTTGACCCATGTGTGTAAACTTGATGTAGTAACTCAAAACCTAGGAAAAAAATTAAATATTAATTTGTTAATATATAAAAAAAAGATATTTTCAGTATTCATGTATCATGGAATTTATAGATCAGGGGATATTTAATGCTATAAAAAAAATGATATTAAAAATATTGGATATAAAAAAAAATTGTAAAAAAGCCCAGCGAAGCATGAAATAACATAGGAAATGAATGCGGGTCATTTTAGACCCATGTTGTGCATTAGAAGGGGTTTTCATAGCTTGTGCATCAAAGGGTTAATGAACTTTTACTTACCTGTAGTAACCATATAAATCCCATTTTGAAAATAAAATGCTTCATAATATTTGTTTCCTCACTTAAAGATGAAGGGTGCGAAAATATTAATGTGATATGAAGACAGCATTTTATTTTCAAAATAAATATTTAGATTTTATATGGCATATATTTGTATATATTTAATGAAGGGATCATCATATTTGGGTGCCACTGACTTCAAAAACTGGTACATGTTCACAGAACTACAGTTTTGTTATGAATTACAAACTTTATTATCTAACCCCATTGATCTTTAGCACAATATTGTTAGCTAATATTCATAATGCTGTTTAAATAAGCTAAAAGACTCTTTTTTTTCTACATGACACGACTTGAAGGCACACACACTATCTGGCACTCTTAGCAGCAAATAGTACACCAGAAAATGTTGCTGATGCTTCAAAGTGTCAAATAAATCCCTGTTCATGTGGCTAAAGGTTAGTCTTTGATCTCGGGAGAGGGCGAGGATTAGTATTTCTCGCCTTTAAGAGAAGCAGAGAGAAATGGGAAAGACTGGCCATGTGATTTCTGCCTCAGCAAGGTAATAAGGACAGAATAAAAATTATCTGCGTTTTGGCGTAATAGAGCTGTAATAAACTTGCTCTCTGCAGGAGACATAGGAGAAATAGATTGACGTCCCACAGAGAACAGTCTCTCCCCGATGGGGTTTCCCCTGGGATGGAATGCACACATTCATCCAACCTCCGTCTGCAAAAGAAGTCATGTATCATTCAACATTCCACCGTGCAACTGCTTCTTTAGAAAATGGAAACGAACCTGCCACAACGATCTGCATAAAGATTTCTGATTAGCATCAGCTTCCGTTCACATGTTCAATATGCCTGATGGTGGGGATAGTTTTGTTCGGTTGAGCTTATGAGCTCTCTGAGGTAAAAGTAAGTCTCTATCAGACTGCAGGTGTTTATCTATAATCAGTTCATAATGAATGAGATATATTCATAGAGAGATATTCCTGATCCTCCTTGGAGATACTTGATATATATTGGACAGATATGCTACATGAATCTGCAGCTTTTGTTATATGAAACCTGTTCTTCTGCTCACAGAATGAAGTGCTTCTTCTTTCTTCCTCACTGTCGCTCTCAATCCCACAACAAAATCTGAAAAATCTGAAAAGAATAAAGCTTGAAATAATTAACCAGAAAGATCCTATTTTGTCTGGAGATGCTAACATGTCGTATATTACTGAGCTCAAAGCAGTCAGCCAGAACAGCCACAGACATTTACATCACATCAGGCCGTTCCATGATACAGGTAGCATTGTAACTATTAAAATGCATATGGAACAAGATTAAGCACTACCCTGATGAAATGTGACACACCGTAATGAAAAAGAGACAGAGAGAGAGAGACGGAGAGAGCGAGGTACATACATTCTCTATCTATTAATCATTTAACGCCACCTTAATAACACATTTATCAGATGACTGCGAAAATCAAAGAAGTTATGAAATATTAAAGTTGCAAGACCAACATTACACAGCTGAGTCATAAATCATAACAATAATGAATAATTTACATATGTGCATATCATTCCTCTGGTCTTTTTTGGCCTACTGTAGATTGATCGTTCAAAGTGCAGGAATCAATCTCAATGAAGTATTATCAATTGAGCCCTGTATCTCACTTACCTTAAAAGTTAAAATGTCAAAGTTTATTTTCGATAGATTTCAGAATATATTGCAGATTTTTGGAGAGGTACCATTCCCTCTGACTAGCATTTGCATTGATTATTACAATAATAATAAAAAAAAGACTTCAGAAAGCCTGCCCGTGGTGTCTCTCCTGATGTGTTGTTCAGGCTCCTTTAAACAAATGCTATCTTTTCTATTCATTCATTTGGATCTGATTGAGGGCTTCAGCCGCGATCAGCTCAATAGCTCACAGTGAATACAAGACTGACAGAGGTAAATTGGGTTCTCTTGTTTAAGTTAACAGAGGACCTCAAAGTGATTTTTACTTTGTGGCTTTTGGCCCAAACAGAATAAAACATACTCCGACAGACCACTATCTGAGGAGTTACCCTGTTTAATAAATAAGTACTTAAAGGAGAACAGAAAAGACACGCCAATTTCTCAATCTAAAAGAAACTGCAAGCAATAGTGAAGGGGGAAGTCGAATTCCACTTTGGAAAATACAACAAACAGTGGGTTTTCAATATTAATGTCTGAGATCATCAAATATTTGAATGTGTGACCCAAGATTCCCTGATATGCTGAATCAACAGTAATTACAGCTGACTATCGATGGTTAAGGTACAGATCCAGACACAGCACCTTCGTCTTAATGTATACTTTTTTTTTTCTTTCTTTCTTTTTTTTTTTTTTAAATAAGACTGAGCAATCAATTGGCAGCATCAATACCCCTTAGCATTGCTTTAACTGTGCACCGCTGCTAGCTAATGAAATCTTTGCAAAGCTCCTCCAGTTATCGATCGGAGGGAGCTATAATGTGCCGCTTGAGATCAGGCAGCTCCATCTCTACGTTTTCTCTCTCACCTCTCTCTCTTCCCTAACTCCTCCTTCTTCCACTCTCTTACATAGCAAATAACTGCTGAGCAGACTTGCCTTGAGCAGCATATCGAGCTGGGGTGCAGGACTATGGAAATATTTCATCAGACATTTAACAAAGTATTTAAGGTCAAACAGACATGTGTAAGAATAAAATATATATTGGATGAAGTACCGAGCTCTGGTGAAATGAAACAGCCTCACAACACAAATAATAACTGTATCCTGCAGCTATCAATGAAGTCATCCAAAGACAACAGTATGGAGCCAACATTTCGTGACTATCTTATGGTTATTGATATTAAGGTTTGCTTTTGTAGACTATACACCCTGCAAGTCACACAAGACAATCAGACACAGGACAAAAACATACTATATTTTAATTATTTGCTACAAAGTGCATATACAAAAATAAAATAGGGTTGAATTCATGGAAGATGGATGTTGCAGATTAGACATTTAGGCAAAACACAAAAAAATAAATAACTAAAATATGAAGAGCTACTACTCCAGTCAGAAAGCACAGGCTGTTTTCCCAACTATTACATAATAAATAATTATAATAATGACGTGAATACAACAGTTAGTTCTAGTCCTTGAATTTGGTTGGCTGAGGGGTGCTTCAAAAATGCTAACTGCGATAGCAAATGTACTGTATATCATGGAGATTTGACATCTGCATTTACATCTGCAAGATGTGTGTTTGCTCATCTGCGTTATGTCTATAGGACTTTTCCTATCAGATGTCACATCGACAATTTTTGTTTAGATGTTTATGATTTAGAATGTATGTAAAACTGACATCTTAAAGACGTTTGTCAGATGTCTGTACACAACAGTTTATTTCCATATCAAGCAATCTTTAGCAGATATCTTGCAGATGTACGTGTGCTATCTCGGGATATACAGTCCAATGGCACTGCGATGCCATACATTATATAGTCTTTTTTTTCTGCTGGTTGCATAATTAATGTATACTTTTAAAAAGGCCCAGCAGAGGTTGTACTTCCTTCGCCAGCTGAGGAAGTTCAACCTGCCACAGGAGCTGCTGAAACAGTTCTACTCCGCCATCATTGAATCGTATGTGTAAACATACCTGGCAATAAAGCTAATTCTGATTCTGATTCTGAGTAGCCCAGTAGTGCTGTCAAAATGGCAGAAAAACTAAATTCGATTTTGTTACTTAAATATTATCAATATTCAAATTATATTAGAATTTAAATGTATAGTTTAATACAAAGGACCGAAAACCAATCACAAAGAGTACTTTCTTCATTTAAAAACTTGAGATGCAGTGGGATGGGGAAAACCTCCATAAAGTCTTGAGACATGTTTTTTAAAAGTTGAACTTACGTTAATTTTACATAGCTTTCTAAACATGCGTTTCTCTTCTGCGAGATGCGAGTGCAACGGTGATAGATGTCCCTCTAGAAAATGCGATAAATATGCGTTCTGTGTGAACGGCTTGGTTTCGGTTTTGACGTAAACAACATCTTGCCCGCATTGATTGTTCTCTTTTTCTACAATATTTTGAATGAGCAAGGTAGCAGCGCCGCATCTAGTGGGTTCAACTGGACAGGCTAACAAAAGAATTAATATGCAATGACACTTACATCGTCGTCGCATTTCGTGCGCCACTGAAAAGTTCTGTCTCACGCACAGTTGCGTCCGCACAGCTTTCAAAATATATTCAACCGCGTATGGGTGCGGACGGACTCTGTACAAAAGAATTAATATGCAATGACACTTACATCGTCGTCGCATTTCGTGCGCCACTGAAAAGTTCTGTCTCACGCACAGCTGCGTCCGCACAGCTTTCAAAATATATTCAACCGCGGATGGGTGCGGACTGACTCTGTTTTTTGCATTCGAATGTGGATTTTTATTTTAAATTCGATGAATATTCGAAATTCGAATTTTTTTGACAGCCCTATAGCCCAGAAGGTGGTAGCAAGTAAATGTCTTTAAGTGATTTAGTGAGTAATTAATTAAATGGATGTGTTCAAAAACACTAGGGCTACTTCGAAAATTGCATATTCCCCTTCTATATAGTATAGGTGAAAACGGTGTGTTAAAACAGTATGTGTGGATATGTAGTATGTAGTACCCAGATGACTTACTGCTTCCAGTGAGATTCTGATGGATATATCCCATGAGGCCAGAGGATTAGTGAATTGCAGTGAAGCAACGCAACTGACGCTGGTAGGTCACATCATCAAAGCAACAATATGGCGAATGCAGTACATCCTGATTACATTCATACTACACGC
Source organism: Sinocyclocheilus anshuiensis (assembly GCF_001515605.1). Taxonomy (NCBI): domain Eukaryota; kingdom Metazoa; phylum Chordata; class Actinopteri; order Cypriniformes; family Cyprinidae; genus Sinocyclocheilus; species Sinocyclocheilus anshuiensis. Next base: position 135,839 of record NW_015556122.1, on the reverse strand, counting down.
ATTCGTACTAAATAAATTGCACTTTTATAGTGGTTGCAAAATAATTACTTATTCAAAAGAAGTACCTACTCAGAGAGTATGCAAATTTGTATGCTGCCTATGGGCCAGATTTACTAACAGCTTGTGTCAGCGCAAACTGTCTTTTGGCGTTAAAATAGTACTGTCAGGATTTACTAAATATGCGCAGTGAAGAATTAGCGCTGGCTGGAATTAACGTAAGGCATCGACACAGTTATTTTTTTACGCCTGACCTTATTGAATATGCATTTGTAGGAGTTTTCCTTTCAGACGCAAAATTTATGGGAGGAGAGTATTAAAATGAATCACGCAATGCGATTTAATAACGTTTGTGCTCGTCAAATTACTGGTATTTGCTCCATTATTTACCGCCCCAAAAAAGCATGTCTTACAGCAGGCGGTAATTTGCTTTGGTTATGGTAGATTGTGCTGTCATTATAGAAATGATCTGGCTGCATCTTTGTTCTTTAATTGTGCATGTTTAGTAAATCACCAGCAGAATTTGCCCCTCCCATTGGCGCTTTTATGGAATTGCGCTCTAACGCTAAGTTGCCCTGTTTAGTAAATCCGGCTCTATGTCTCCAAAATCACCCCCTGTACCTGCCCTACTCCCTACAATACTCTGCTAACATAGACCACGTAGTTTATTCAACACTGAATGCGCCAGAAAGTCTGCGGACTCCATTTTCCATCTGCCGAGTTTTTTCAGCGCTACACTCACAGGGTATTTTCTATTAGCCATCTGCTGAGTGTACAACGATTGTGCATGTCATTGCAGTGCACTATGGGACTAAATAAGTGCACTTGATAATGGTTTCGGACACCATTACAAATGGCTGTCCCCTTAAATAGTTCACTATATGAGGGTATCGATGATTTTGTACAAATCAAATCAGCCATTCAGGAATGAAACAATGGACGGTCTTCATGAGCAAGTAATTGAATCATTTGTTCAACTGATTTGTTCATAAACATCTATACATTTGATATTCACTACTGTGAATAAATACACGCAATAATTCAATGTTGTGTCTACAGTCTAAGTTACTCAATATTAACTATAAACGCTGCAGTATATTGCAAGAGTTGGCAATTTCACGATTGTATGACAGATCATTGAAGCTGGGATAAGGTTTAAAAGAGCTCAAATTTAAGTGATTTAATGTGAACTCTGATCATTAAAAAAGGTTGTTTTGGGGAATTGTGTATTTTCTTTCAATAACAATCACATTTCATGTCTGACATCAACTCTTTAGTCTTACTAGGCTTTTGGCTGAGAAAAAGCTGTGAGGGTTTTGGTCAATGAGGCTTGCAGTAATACCGCTCTCTCCCTTTCAAGGAGAGATCCAATAGTCTGTATCACAAGGGATTAGACCATGGGGAAATGTTCCTAAATACTGCCAAGCAAAACTGCATTAGAATGCACGGTCGACTCTAATTAAGGTGGTTTCTAAAGCATTATGTGGTGCAGTTGAGCAGGCCAAATACAAGACGGTGACACCCGGCTATTGCCAGTAGTTGCTCTAGAATGAAGACAAACCTCTCCTTCTGTCTGGAACTGGCAAACCCAGTGATATAGTACTCCTCTGACCACAGAGGCTATCACAGCACCATTAGTGGATGTTTTAACCACAGATTTTTCACAATCATAATGTACTGTTATCCTCACTCTAGTGTAAAAAGAGATGTTTGTTTCAACTGCACTAGATTGGGAAACCATGGATACTAAATACCACATTAAGGAGTAAATGTTCCAGATGTTCTACAAATTAAACAGCCCTGCAAAAACACAAACAAACACCATAAAATTAATGTTAATATTTTAAAATATGCCACTGACAAAACTTGTCTAGTTATCTCAGCAATGTATATGTAGCTTTGTCCAGTATTTCAAAATATAGTCAATACATATCTACAATTCAGATGCCATACTGTATTTAGATAGGACTTTGCTCTGCAGTGTTCTTCCTAATTTGCATCAAACATTATTATTCTAATGTTATGATCTTCATGAGTCCTCAAATATTTGAAGATGTTTGTAAGATGTAAATATTTGTATCAGCAAACACAGGGTTATGTTGTTATTTTTCTTTTCTTTACTTTGTCTGATACACTCTGTTGACAACATATAGTTTTTCAACAGAAGATCTATTGCATATTATGATGGTGCAGCAATAAACATCCCTGACATCCCACATAAATGAAAAGGCCCAGGTTGCGTTTATCAGTTGAACAGGTCACCCAATACCTCATTCACTGACATTTCGACAGTGGCTAAAGTACCTGTCTGACCTTTTACTGTTAGTGTTGTTGAGTTCTGCACCAAACCGAAAAAGAGCAATAAATATTAAACAGCACACAGATACACCCCATTCAAAAAAGTAAATACATAACAAAGTGCAGCATTAAGAAATACTTTTTTTTATAGTCCAGTACAAGATCAGCGTTACGTCTTAATACATGTGAGATGTTCTGGACCATGCTAATGACTAAAATCATGGCTTCCAGCTCTCAGCCACCATAGTAGTGATATGATGCACCTAATGTCAACTTGATTGATGGCTTTGACCTGTGTGACCTTTCCCCCTCCCCCACGTAGTGACCACCCACGTTGCGACCACCCACGTTGTGTTGACCCCGGTGACCTATCCAGATGTGAAAAACGGCATATGTGAAATTCCGACGTCAACCTATGACCTCTGGGGATGGTATATGATGTTTGTTCAGCTGTATGTATGTGTCCGAGCGGTGATGAATCAATAATGAAGACCTTAGGAATGTTTTTGAAGATTTTAATGGTCCGTTCCCACATCCGGGGGGTTTGTCTCATCTGGGATCTGCGTGTCCGGTTGCATTCCAAGGCATGCTTAGATAAATAGACCCAGGCACTCCTGTGGAAAATCAGAAAAGCACTGTGAAATACATATACATGGCCGGTTTATATGCATCTAAAACTCCTGAGAAGGAATGGGATGAACAATAAACAGAATAAATAAACAATTTTAAACAGTTTGTGAGAACAGATCACAATATGTGTGACCGCACATACAATCTGATGGTTGTATAAAAGAATTTAAATATGTAACATGACTAATAATGAAATTGGGGATAAAACAATAAATAAATAAATAAAACTACCCTTACATTTTTCCAGGAGAAAGATTTCCTTCTAGTGCAGGAATGACCGTTCCGTGAATTAAATGTTTACCAAAAACCTCTAAAAACCTCTCTCTCTCTCGCTCTCTCTCTCTCTCTCTGGAATGTTTACCAAAAACATCTAAAATCCCCTCTCTCTCTCTCTCTCTCTCTCTCTCTCTCTCTCTCCCTGTCACACACACACACACAAATGTTTCCCAAAATTGTTTAGTTTAAGCTGGAAAAGCTCTCTCTCTCCCTCTCCCTGTCTCACACACACACACACACACACACACACACACACTGTCATTCTGATAAATTGAAAATAAAAAATGTTTAGCTTGAATAAAGAATGAATAAAGAAAAAAAAAACCTCACATTTTACCTGGGGGACAGAGAAACCATGTCTTCATGTTATTTCAGTAGCTTCTCAAACAAGATGTTTAAGAGCTGTATCCATCTCGAAGACTGTCTAAATCCTGAGGACGACGGAGGTGCAGTGGACTGTGATGGTATGGCGTGGAGCAAGACTAATTTTGCAGCTTCGAATCGAATCTCATGCGGACCGGGGTTTAGAAATGTTTTAATTATTCAGTTAATATCACATTTATTCACGCGTTTTAAATATTATCTAGACTTGTTTTTATTTCACAGTGTTTTGGGTACACAGTGTTTTGGCTACAAGGATCATGACTGTCTATCTTTCCTATTCTAACTTGCAGAAAATTGTGCCGGAGAACATTGCTGGAATGTTTACACAGATGTAATTTGAGAGTCGAGGTCTTTACAGCTGTAATGTTACGCTTTGTTTTAAGAAGCTTGTTTAAATAACAATGAGACCTCTTTACATATGCTTTGGATTTAACCGCGACGACATAAATATTCTTAATTTAGACACGGTTGTAAAATACGCAGTCCTAAACTATCAGGGCATTTTTTCTCTCTCTCTCTCTCTCTCTCTCTCTCTCTCTAACTAAATCAGCATACTATCATCTCAAAAACATTGCAAGAATTAGATGTTTTGTTTCCAGTCAAGCCTTGGAGAAACTTGTTCATGCCTTTATCGCCAGCAGGGTTGACTATTGTAACGGTCTCCTCACCGGACTTCCAAAGAGCACCATTAGACAGCTGCAGCTCATCCAGAATGCTGATGCCAGGATTCTGACTAGAACTAGAAAATCTGAGCCAATTTATTTATTTTTTACAAAGATGTTCAATTTAACACGTGTAACTAATAACGCATTCAAACGCTACAGACTTCTAGGTCAGGGAACTACAAATCCCCGCATAAACCTCAGACTTCAGACATGGCCACCGGGGGCAATACCCCACAATACTCATATATGGTAGCGGTCTAAAACGTTGGACTTCTAAATGTACGCATGCTCAGATACACTATATAAAAAAACTCACATCTCCGCACTATTTGTTAAGTATATGGTCCATACCTGTTGCGATGTTACAATTTAGTGATGTTAGCGATGCAAAGTCCGATTAATTTTCGCGAACCAATTCTTTCGGGGAGTTTGGGTCAATGAACCGCATTAAAGAACCGATTCGTCGGTTCCTTTAGTCATCACGCAATGATGTCAGTATACCTTTCTTTTCTAACAACTCACTGTCATGTTATATCAATGAAACATTCAAATAACGTTATCTGTGTGAGCGCGTATTGCTGATTATTGTCTTTCGTTCATTTATTGTATGCGTCTCTAAACACAACTTTAATAAATCAGTTGTTTTAAGCAAAAGTGATGATTCAGGCAGTTTTATTCACTCGTAGTGTTTTAGGCGCCCGCCTTTTACTTTTGTTCCAGGAAACAGGTACGACTGTAACTGAGCGTTGTCATGTCTGGCTTTAAGAAATCATGAGGTCAGCAGCTTTTAACATCTCTTAATTCTCTTAATTTTTCACAATTGTAAATGTTTGTTTAGCTTAAATATTAGTTTT